>NW_024104437.1:730562-986590 GCF_003945595.2 Pipra filicauda
ATGGGGTAAGTTCTGAATAAGGAAGGACATACATGCTGGGTACCCTAGCAAGTCTTTCTAAAAATGCTAATTTTTAAGGTTCACAAGGTGCTTCACAGTTGTCAGCGCTATAATCTCTTCTGTTTAATTTGTCATGTTTATGTACTGTTCCAATTTTCTCGATGTTGAGGGGTTTATTTCCATTACATTAGACATGTCATCTGAATCTCAAGTCTGAAACCAATTTGTGTTCCTCTGAGAGACAGAGCACTGTCACAGGGAAAAAAATTTACCTATTCACAGTTCTTTCTTTTCCTTGTAATACATTCATTTAATACTCATCACTTCCCAGCTATCTTGTCAGGATCCTTTATCAGCATCATTTTTTAGTGTTCTGTTCATTAACTTTTTGAAGTACTGCAAAGGACTACATGTGACCAGCACACAATCTAAACATCATAAAATTCACATCAATACTGTTCCTCTCTCATTAGACTTTAGGACACAGCCGTTCTTTATGTTAATTGCTCATCTCCAAACCTTCAAGAATTCACACAAATGTGAAATTTCTCAATGTTTTTTTGCAAGCCAGCTCATCTTGGTCAATTTATCATGTTTTATATTCTTCAGTGTTCTGTAGTGCAATAGCATCATGCCAATCAATCATTATTAGTCTCTCATTTTTAAATTTCAGGCTCCTATGGTCTTATGTTAAACCTTTTGAACTTTATGTCATTTTAAGCATTATAATTTAGATCACTGTAAAGCTTTTACTAATTCAGTTTTGTTCTCCTTGATAAGTTGAATACTGAGAATTACCTCCTGCCTGGCAATGTCTGTGTGGACAGTATCAAATCTTCAGCAGTTCAAAGCAAAGTGACTTATCTGGAGGTTCAGTCAGGTAACTGTGAGTTTATAACTTCACTGTTTTCTTCACAGTTTTATTACTCCTTGTACATGGGCCTTCTGCTAACATCCCTTCCCAAATATTCTGCTTTTCAACACTACATGTTATACTTTCACAGCCATGTAAACCTTGGCTCTTGTGATAAGTTTGGTTTCTCCACTTAGTCTTCCCTTTCACAATCTCTGACTGTTTGTCAGTATTTCTGTTCTACCTGAATCCCTATAACCAGAAATAAACTTGTCTGTCAAGCTAGTGTGAAGGAGCAGGAAATTGGAAGTAAATTATTACTTTAAATAACATCTGAATCCAAAGCATCAAATAAACATGCTGTTGCTTATTCCGGCTTTCACCACTGTGGCCAAGTGGCATGATTACTTTTTTATTGTGTTGCCACTGAGTGTTTGTCATTCCACTATGTGGTATAAAAATGAGCTAATTATGCTTAGCACACCCCATCTCCTGACTGTTCCCATTTTCACTGAAGAGATTTTAAAGGCAAATCAATAAAATTCAGAACCATGCAGACAGCTTGATGCATATTAAACAAAAAATTCTGAAGTTAGTACAGTGTAATTTAATAATGACAGAAAGGACGTCAGAGGAAGCCAGCAAGGTCTCTAACTTAACTTGTTGCTTTATGATGAACTTTTGTCCAGTGCTCCTAAATCTCAGAGAAATCAGGAGTGAGATTCTGAGCTCACTAACAGGATACGGGACCATCTCAGATGCACTGGGGTATCAAAAAATCTTCACTGGAATGGCAGATTAAGGACGACAACTGAAGCTCTGAAGTTTTCCATAGATTCCATGTCATATCTGCCAATCTAGCATAGATTTATGAATAACATAAGGTATATAGCACCCTTGGAACTAGACCTGCGGTTGTGCATCTGTGTTCAGTTCCTAAATCACAGACTGTGACATGAAAATTTAGCTGTCTGAATACTAGTATCTAAATTTGCATCTATGTGTCCATTATAACTGATAAGGGCTTCGATAGTGCCTAAATGTTGGCATCCTATTCTAATTGAGATAGCCTTGGGTATTCCACCTTACTTCCCACCTACAGGTTTTTTGTCACAGCTGGCAATGCCAGAGGGATACACATCCTGGGTGCATGAGGCTGAGCAACCTGGTATAGTGGAGGGTGTCCCTGCCCATGGCAGGGGGGTTGGAACTAGGTGATCTTTAAGGTCCCTTCCAACCCAAACCATTCTATGATTCTATGATATTCAAAGCCAAAGTCTCTAGATAGTCTAGATAGCAACTAGCGCGATTTCTGGAAAATTATTCAGTACAAACAACAGAGTCCAGAGGGTTTTTCAGGTCACTATGATCTTGCCATATCTGTTTGATTAGCTGAAATCCTTCTAAATTCAGTTCTCTGCTGTTCTACCTCAGTTGCATGGTTCACCACTACTTCCAATGTGCTGTTTTTCTATTTCTTGTTAGAGGGGGCCATTGCATTGCAAGTTCTCCCATTCAGAAATAGTTATGTACACCAGAGGCATTTCCCTAAGTTTAACTATTTTTGTTCTTTTTTTTAGGGATTTTTCTGATTACTGTTTCAGTGATAGGATTAGCTGGTTTTCAAATGATCAGGACACAGGGAAATCCTGGGATGGAGAAGGCTGAAAGTTTGAACAGGCATCTGAAGAAGGGGGTAGCTGAGAGAAAATATGGTGGCAATGAAGGAATTTAGAGGGGGAACTGACAGCATAGTTGTCAACACTAAATATCTGGTGACTTCTTTTCGTCTTGATATGAAGTTTACATACAGGCAAAGGAATGGATTTATTATATAATATTTGTCCCCTACACTTGCTGAAGATTTTTTCTGAACATACTTTCAAGGAAAGGACTTTGGGACACTGTATTTAAACAACTTATGCTCCATCTGCATTTTAACAGAAAATACTGGGAACGTACCTTGATATCCATCAAAGTGACATACCATAATGTAAACTGAAATTTCTTTATTGTGCTTAGAAAGTGTTAAAGCTTAAATGGGAGCAGTGTCTAAAAACATGAAAGAGCAGAGACACTGGCATAGTGAAGAGTTTCTGACTGTCAGAGAGCTCTGAAAATACAATGCAGTATTCCTGAAAAGTTTCTGAAGCTTAAATTAGCTTTCAGTAGAGCCAGGTTGAGTTGTCAGATGTTCTTAGCAAGAACAGAAAGTCTTTATAGGTATGGCAGCACTTGCAGGTCCTTCTAGAGGCAACAGTCACAAGCTGTCAGGGTTCTGAAGTCTCAATTTATATTCTAAATTATGTTACTGGTTCAGTGTGTACGACATACACCGGCCTTTTCCCCTTGCTGTGTCTGCTCTGCTCAGGGGGAGTTGCATGCAACAATATGCTTGCCCAAGACAGAGCATTGCTTTCATTACTAGGTCTCACAGTATTAGAGTAGTACAGTTAAGAGTGTAATTGCTAGTGTGGACACATGAACCGGTAACATGAACTTAGCAGCAGTCACTGGACAACACACATGAGCAAAACTGGAGATTCTTCAGGGAAAATTTCCTTATGCCAGACAAAAGGTTCTTTTTCTTGTCTATACAGAAAAATATCCTTGACCTTTTCAAAGTGTTGGTACAGTCTGCAGCCTGTGAGCAAAATTCTGAGATCTCTTGCTCATCATCTATTAGTACCTATGCATTGCTAACTGGGTTAGTATTTAAATAAAAATACATATTTTATAGATATCACTGAGAAAAACAACAGTTCAGCCAGTACTACCTGCAGCTGCAAATCATAAACTAGGATATGAGCCAAAGGATTTGAACTTTTAGTAGGAACTTCTGTCATAAAAGACAAGAGGCAAGGGTCTGCCTCAATTCCATATATTTTTTTTACTCTAAGTCAGGTTGTCCCAGTAAAATCTCTACTGAGTCGTACTGTAGCAGCATTTTCTCTATTCCAAGACATGACTGTCCTTCAGATAATATGGTTTGCTATCAACAAGGTAATAAATCTGTAACAGAGTAACAGTGATCTGGTAATAGGTGCCGGAAAAGAGAAGACGGTTCCTGTAAAAGTGAGATGTTCCATAGGTGTTTAGTCAGACTTTGTCTTTGAAAAATAATTTACTCTTGTTAACCACATACAAAGCTACTTGTTCCAAAAATGTATTTTCCATTTCCACAAATGGACTTTTTTTTTCAACCTCTAGTTGAAAAGCATATAAGCATATAAACATCAAAAGCTGTCACTGACACTGTTGCATTTACCTCTGCACTATTTTAGCTATTATCCAGAAATTCTCTGCTTCACATCCAGATTAATCAGAAGGAGATGGTATTTGTCGGGTTTTTTCCTAGTTTCATAAATTATTTTAAATCTCTGACTGATTTCACAAGAGCTGTAGCAGCCAAGTAAAATAAATACCTGTATATCCATTAGAATGTAAATGAACTCATTATTATGCCAGCTTCTGACCTTTTCTCTTGGCCGTATTCTTGCTAGAAAGACTCTTTGCTATTCATGAAAGTGAAATTTAATAGTAGCTTGAGATTCTCTAGCGTATTTTAGATTATATTCTCATAGATTTAAGTGACTGATGAAGGTCCCAGCTTGAACAGCAAGTACTTCTGTCATTTCTGACTTCGAATAGCTATCCTTTTTCCAATTATTTGTGAAGATCAGAATACTGTTGAAAATTTGTTGCTTAAGCAGACTAGGACAGTGAAACTTCATGGACTGCACAAAAAGTGCTCCTATGTATAAAAATCTGAATATTGATTTAGTACCTGATCTCACAGTTGTTTAAGGTTTTGTTTAAGTTCTATAGATTTAGAATATTAGAATCATGAAAAGGTTTAGGTTGGAAAATACTTTAAGATCATCGAGTCCAACCATTAAGCCAGCAATGTAAAGTCCACCACTAAACCATGTCCCTAAGTACCACATCTACACATCTTTTAAATACTTTCAAGGATAGTGACTCAACCAATTCCCTGGGGAGCCTATTTTTTCCCAATATCCAATCCAAACCTCCCCTGTGCAACTTGAGGCAATTTTCTCTTGTCCTATCTCTTTTTACTTGGGAGACCAGCCCCAACCTTACCACAGTCTGCTACCTGAAAGGGGGTCCCCTCTGAGTCTCTGTTTATCCAGGCTAAACAACCCCAGCTCCCTCAACTGCTCCTTTTAAGACTTGAGCTCCAGACCCCTCCGCAGCTCTGTTGGCCTCTGGGCATGCTCCATCACTTCATGTCTTTCTTGTAGTGAGGGGTCCAAAACTGAACACAGGATTCAAGGTGTGGCCTCCATTGCACCGCTCCAGTCGTGTGAGTCATCCCACCACATTTCTGTGATGGCAACTATATCATAGATTTCCTGCTGTGCTGTGGCTTCCAGCTCCTCCTGTTTGTTACCCGTGCTGTGTGCATTGGTGTAGACACACTTTAGTTGGGCTATTGTTCCTGCCACCTTTTTTGAGGGAGAATCCCTAATTTCTATGTGACTATTGTCAGTTGCTTTCGTGGTTTCTAGCACGTTGATAACCCTCATGTCTTTGCTTCTGCATGGATGTCCATCCCCTACCTCTGCTGAGACAGCAGACCAAAGGACCTTGCTAGCGCACCATCCCTCAAACAGATGTTCAGCAAGCCTATTTTTATCCCTTACTCCCCACAAATCCAGTTTGAATCTCTTTCAATGAGTCCTGCTAACTCCTGTGCATAGATTTCCTGATACTCCTAAGCCTACTCACCTCCTCTCAGAGTTCTATCGCTGAGCACAGATGTTCCTCTAGCTGGGAGGTGCACCTACTTACCAAGAAGTCTGAAACTCTGAAAAGAAATACAGGCTATGACTCATGATGCCCCCAAATGAACTGGAGTAGAGATAAGCTGTAGAAGGTGATACCCCGATGGAGTCTAAAGATCTAGCTGAACTTCCCATGAACTGTGCCTGCTTTTTGCCTTGCACCTTCTTAGAGCATTTTGTGGGCAGGAATGAATTCATTCTTCAGGATCACTTTTCACGGGTTAGTAGGCCAAAGAGAATGAAAAACAATGCTATTTTAAACTGGAGCACTACTTCTGCTGCAGTTTCACTTGGGTTAAGATCAGGAGCAGTGGAGTAGTAGAACATAAAGCAAAATGCCACCACAAGCTGCTACTGAGGATCAGTTTGTACCGTGGTGAGTCTTTTTTGGGGGAAAAACTGGTTTTAGTAACATCTAAGTGTCTGTATATTGCCATAAAGAAGACAGATGTATTTCACAGTTTTATTAATCTGAACCTGCATTTGATGTAACAATAGATGACTGTAACCAGCCTTCATCTCAGTGCAGCACAGTGCTATATCAGTTACTTGCCATGCCACTAGTGTGTAGCGTTCTGCAGGGGAAAAGGCACTGGGTCTAACCATATGGAATGTTGTGGGCCTGGTCAAAGATGATGGGTCATTCATCTCACTCTGATGTGGGATGTGTTGATTTTTGACCCATTGCATCAGGTGCCATCCCAGCTAAAGACCAAATGGATCCTCCACAGCATGGCACCGTCACTCTGAAGGACAGCTGACAGCAGGACTAGCTAACTATGCTTGAAGAGCTAGAGCTCCCAGTCTTCTTACACCTACTCTTTATTTCAAGGTAAATCAACTTTTTGTTGTTGCTAGAGTAAGAGCTCAATACTTAGAGCTGTTTCAAAAGGATGGACCTCTGAAAAAATATTGTGTGATAATGATTGATTGTATTAGAAATTGAACTGCTAATTGCTATTCCCTCTATATCATCTGATATTTTAAATATGACACAATCAATTGAAACTTTTTATCACCTGCTTGTTTTCATAAGTATTATTTCCATTTTTTTAATTCATTGTTTCCTTTTAGATTTTGTTTACTGCAGTATATAAATTAATTGAATTTACTTGTTCTCATTGATCATGTTTCTTTTCCATAAAATAGAAGAATAATTGAGTTAATGTTAAATATTTGTTCTATGTACACATTCAAAAAAAATTACCTCTCCTGCAAGTATTTTTGGAATTTTAGCTGTAGGATGTTTTGAATCTTACTGAGTTAGCCCAATTAGCTTTAGTTCTGTGTACCCAACCTGACCACACTTAGCATAGTTCAATAAAACATACAGAGGGAGAAGTCAGGTGTTACATGAATGGTAAGAAACAGTTCTCTGCATCCTCCTAGTAGAGTACACCTGAGTCTGAACTCTCAGAGAAGTTCTCCACTGTTACATCCCTTTGAAATTAATGAATATCTGACACCTTTGGAACTGAGGCCCCGGTGTAGAAAACTGATAGACATCTCAGAGATCCCAGTAAGAGAAAGAAAAAAGCACAGGAAAAGAAAAATCTACTGTTACAGTAAATTTATAGAGTAACTTTTAGAGAAAGGCAAACTTTTGCTGAAGTGTTGTCACATGGATGTTGATAAGGTGTCTGTGGAGTCAGTTAATGCTCTGAGAGTGCTCGTCAGCCATCTGTTCCATGACTTCCAAGCATTTAGGAAGGAGAAGGGTCTGTGCAGTGCTTAGGACAGCTTTGCTCAGGAAGACATATGCAACAAGGATACTAAAGCACAAAAAAACCAAAAACAAACAAACAAACACAAAACAAACAAAAAAAACAAAAAAAAACAAGAAGCCAAGGGAAAGCTAATGAGCTTTCACCCATTAAAAGTGAAAGTGCGACAAGTGGTGTGGAGGGATGTTGACTTGCCCTGAACATGCTTTAGATTAAAAAGCTTTATCTTTGATGCTGTTGAGTTCCTCCCTGCAGCACTACCACATGCCATCACTGCAGAAATCAAACTGTTCCCAGGCTTCAGTTTAATTATACATACACATCTGCCACAGAGGTGAACATCATTAAAAGTTCTAAGATTTAGCAATAGCTACATTAGTTGCTTATGATTTTGCAAAGTGTGAAGAACTTTTCCAGTAATCAATACAAAATAGTGAGAATAATGAAGATGGAACTGTAGCAAAAAGCATCCACGTGGCAGCAAAGGCTGGTTTTATATTCCTGACATTATGGAATATGCCAAATTCAGGATTTTTACAGGGAAAAAAAAAGGGGAAACGAATCAAGACTCTCTTGCAAATGCTCTAAGTCCTGTTTGATACGTTACTTTTAGAAAACTGAACTTTTCAACAACATGTGTAAGGCACATGATATCTGTAAGCATATTTTACAACAAAAGCATACTTAAATTTGGATATAAGAAGGAATAGATACAATGAGTGTGATGTGATTTGTCTTTTGTTACAGGATATCTTCATCAAAAAGGAGAAGTACAATAAAATGAAGCTGGAATTTGCCTTGATCTGGGGGAAAAAAGTTTTTTTCACTCTAATATATTTGAATCCAAAATCTTTTTTTGGTTCTCAGTGATTTTTAGTAAAGTCACAACACAGAAACCATCACAGCTCTGATTTCCAGGGAAGCTCATTTTGGAAGGTGGTAAATACAACTTACAATGCAATGTAAAAAATAAGTTTTCTAGCACTAGTTTATGAGGAAATGTAATTCTGATTTTTAAAAAACATGATTGCTACTGTACCTCAGCTTATGTATTTAAAATTAAACAATTAAAATTTCAATATGTGTTGGCTGTACCTTATTACAGTTTAAATGGCCAACACTGAATAAGAAGTAATTATATTGGGGAAACACTAATTTTGCAGAAGTAGATGAGGTTATATATTTTATCTCACAGGCTTACATGTTGCCACAGTGTTTTCCTGCTAGCATGTGGCTGAATGGTGGTGGTTGCTCTTTAATACAAACCAGTAACCCTGCTCTCCTTTCCAAAACTAATGCAGGCCTGTACTGACTGTCTTTACAAGGAGTGTTAATAAAGAATTATTTAAAACTAGTAGGAAGTTACAGGAATCTTCAGAAAGTGGGCTAGAGCTTATGTAGTGAAGCTGCTACAAGAAGGGATGGCCGTCAGGCACATGGGTGAGCCAAAAGCCACTCATGGTAAGAACAGGCTGCATGAGGATTTATAGGTGGATCTAAGCTGACTATTATTATTTCAGATTTTAAAAGTGGATGTGGATGTGGAGGTGAGGAGTGTTTATATGTATATAATCTTTTCAGATAGAGTATCTGAAAGATACTCTGTAGATACTCTGTCCTCTTCTGTAGAAGGCATAGGAAGTTGGACGGTAGGGGTTTGGGAGTTTGTGGAGGGAGAAGTTGAAATGTGGAAGTGGGATGAGGTTGTCGGACCTTATCCAGTATATGTATCTAATTAGATGTGAGTTGATTAGAAGGCTGAGCAGCACTAGTACTGTATTAGTACTCAACAGTTGAAAGCTGCACTTTGGAGAACAAATTTCAGTCCTGTTGATAAATCAGTATCAGTATATGAACTGATGCCAATCTGGTGACAGCTGTCATCCATGTGGAATCCCACTGTCTCTGGTGGGAAATACTCACAGTGTGTAAGGAGCACCAGGAAGTCAAGGGAACATGGGGTGTTGTGAAGTGGGGTCAAACTAAGTGAAAGTCCACTGCTTCTCACTGCCAGCTGTAGAAGTGGCTGCAGAAGGCTAACGCTGTTGAGTATGCGCTGAATACACATGATTAAGAGACATTCTTAATAATTTTAAGTCTTAACTTTCTTCATGTAGAGGATTTGGTCCCATACTTATGCAGAGCACTGTTTAAAAGTGAAAGTTAGAAGGGTGCGTGCAGTTTACACAGGAAAGTGCATTTTGCTTTTATGCCTCTTCGTGTGGAGTTTCTGTTACACTTACAATGTGCTGCAGATGCATTATATACTCTTGAATTCATGAATTTGTAGCAATGGTGGCATGTGCTTAAATACCAGTGATAATTCTGGATGTTTGAAACACAACAATTATCCATAATCAGTCTCATGTTGAATAATTGATAATGCCATATATTCTGTAAAAGTCCGTTTTGTTTATACTGGGAAAAAGGATGTTTATTTCAGCTGAGAATGCAGATCTTATGTGAAGCAATATTAAAATCTCCAAGAGATACATGAAAGATATAACGTATGGTTTGCTGTATGAAACTAGGCCTTCACCTGTTTAACCTAACACCTAGTCTTTGACAGAGGTGAGAGACTATCTCATCTTACATGAGGTCTAGCTGTAACAGCTGAATTTAAATCTGAAGAATGGATTTTAATATTCTTTCCAAGGTTTGTTACCTTTAGAGATTTTTGCTGCTGTAACATGCTTTTGTGCACATATGGATCTCCAATTTTTTTTTAAAATCTTTCTTTGGATCTTTTACTTCTCTGGCATCCTATATATGTTAGTTTTTTCAACATAATTTCATGCTGTGTGAATAAATATTGCTTTTTATTTGTTTTGAGTGTAGATGTTGTCATTTGTATGTTGCAGTTTGTGCCCATAACCTCCAAGCTACATATAAGTCCACATTCTCTTTGTTTAGGGGAATAATTGAATTCTTTTTAATTGAGGATTTTAAAAAAAAATCTTCACTTGATGTGTATGTCATTTTTATTTGAATTATAAATATTTTTTGTATTTTTAATTGATAGTAAATTTTTTCTGATAACTCCAGCATAACCTGTTTTTAGATGGAGATAGTAAATAAATGGGTAAAAAATGACCTTTCAGTTTAACTGGTAGTAATTTTTTCTGACAAGAAGTTATGGGCAGTGCACCAGTACCAGTGGTAGAGAGTGTTGCATCTACCAGTATTTTCTGAACAACAAATCAGGGTAGTAAATTGATTTGGGCAAGCCTCAAGTCTTATATTTAGCTCTGAAAGGAAAAGTACTTTTCAGATTTCACTCTTATTAGCTGTATAGAAATATAACAGATAATAAAAAGGTAGCCATCTGCCATCCAATAAGTTATTACATAAGTTTCTGCTACAGAATCTTTAATACTGAAAGTGATGTAGCTAGGCCTATCAAGGATGCCTGTTACCTCAGCTTGAATTTGCAGATGGAAAGTAATCTGTCTACTTGTTAATATAGCAGTTTTTATCCAGGCACCATAGAGTCAGTAAACATAAACTTCCCCAGGATTACTTTTTCCAATATACTTTTTTCCTTTTTAAAAGCACTATCAGCCTATAAATCAGGACTACTGAACAGCCAGTGTTTCACTACAAATGGCTCAAGTGCTTTTACACTGCAAGATATTTCAGTTGAAATGAATTAGGTATCGTGGCAGAAAAAATTACCTCATTACCACAGAATTCTAGGAACCTTAAATACTGTGTACAAATAAAATTCCTGTTATGATTTGTCTGTAGTAAAATATTACTCTAGTGCTCTCATGATTTTAATTTTCTTTCTAAACTCACCTTAGAAAAATAAATAATAAAGTCGGTACTACTCTTCCAGATGAATTCATTTTTTGAGTGAAAGAGCAGTCTTCCTATTAGATATCTCAGTTTAAACCAAATTTCTGTTTCTGACAAAACAAATGAACTCTTTCTCATTAGCTTTTAATCTTACCTAGGAAGACCCACTGAGGTTTTTTTTAACCTGCTATTAAACTGAGAATGAGTTTTTTAATGAAAGATATGCTGAAAGCTGGTATTTTAAAAAGTGTGTTCCAATATCCTTTGAAATGCTTGTTTTTATTTCATACTTATAAGGTTTTTAATGTTATGCTGCATAAGATAAAAACAGTGTTTACAATATGTGTTTCAAATTACCTCATTTTATGAAGACATATCCAGAGTTTTAAACATTTATAAGCTACGATAGTTAAAATTCAGGGAAGTCATCAAAGCAAGTTATCAGTCAGTCAATAACTAAGGAAAAGGAGATAACTACTCGTGTAAAAGAGGTAGCCAGGTCTGACCATTTGCTAACTATGACCAAAAACCAGGACAGTATTAAAACAAGTAATCCTCCCAAGAGTTGGCCACTTTATCTAGACTGATGAAACAGTTATTTTTCTCCAGGCTTTTCTTCTAAAAAAATCTCTTGTATTATTAGGTTTTGTTGATGGGATGTTCTGAATGCTTCTTCCTAAAGGTGCGACTGCATTTGACACATCAATACCAGGTCATTTGGTGTCTTATCCAATGTCCAGCAAGACATTTGGAAGTCCTTTTGCTTAGTTCTTTTAATTTCAACCTAATCCCATGCTGTTTGTAAAGTATGGCAATGATCTCAATAGCTCCACTTGCATATATATATATATATGTATGTGTGTGTATATATATATATATTTCTATGTATTTTTTCTTAGAAATTATCCCTTGTGTTTTGTGTTTTCACCCCTTGTGTGTAGAGAATTTTCATATCTATCAATATTATCTGCAGACCTGAATGAGAATGGGAGCATAGACACCACTTAGCCTCCACTCTTTATGCACCAGAAAAAGTTGCTAACATTATTTTTTGTTTATTTCAGGTTTCTTTTCTCCATGGAAAACTCCAAAGCCTGTAAGTTCCCTTTCAAAATTATACGCATTCAGTTCATAAGATGACAGTCATTCAAGGCAAATTTCTGTAGACTTTCGTCTAACCCTCCTGTTACCAGCTCATGAGACGCTTCTCAGCAGTGACACAGTGACACAGCATCAGGGGTGGCCTCACTGGTAAGCTCTGAAGGTCTGTTGCCTTGGAGTCTGCCAGCAGCAGTCTGGAGAAAGGAACACCTCAATGTTAAGAAGAGTGTCAAGAACCAGAAATGCAGTGGCTTAAGAATCAGGGGGCTGAAGGAGAAGGCAGGAGAAGTTTGGAAATTCTTTTAAATTAACAACTTGCACATTTATGGTTTACAAGTGGCTTGAGTTTAACATCCTCAAAGTTATTGTTATTCTTTCTTGCACAGTAGATCTAGAGGTGCAAATAGTCAAGAGCTTGGACTAGATAACTTACTGAGGTGCCTTCTAGTCAACTTTTCTGTGTTTCTATGATTTTGGCATTAAAACACGAGGTATAAATACTTTTCCTCATGTAAGACTGCAAGCAATGATTGCATAAATTCTGTTGACACCACATTATATAATTTTTTGAAGTTGTGACAACATTCACAGTATAAAAAGAAATCACAGGCTATTTTTGGTTGTCTGGTTTGTTTTATTTTTATGGGGTTTTGTTTGGTTTTGTTGTTTGTTTTTTTAATTTGGCTTTTTTATTGAGATTATACAGACCTTAAAGAGTGCTTAACGCTTATAAGAGGTGTGTAGAGGGAATAGAGATCTGACTGTGCCTGAAGGCTTCTAAGAACGATAGGAATAACAATAGCAATGTCTTTTGAAGGACTTACAGCTTTCTTATTGAAGGGCAGGCGGGGGAAGTATGTTGAATCTGAACAACTTCACATACTCTCATATTGGATCATGGCATGCTTAATGTATACCAAAATAATTTTTGTAGCCTGTCAAATACAAATAGCACTTAATTAATCAGCTGATGTAACTCCATCAGACTACTTCAGCTTGTGGTGCTTTTGATATAAAAGCCTAGGGGATGTATGCAATACATTGGAATAAGTATTGCATAAGTTGCTTTATTCATCTATGTAGCAGGACGTTTGTGAAAGTAAATCAGACTATTGAGGGCTAACTTGTTCTCACCAGTTCACAGTTCCTGTCTGACTGGGGCATTCAACTTTTAATCTTCGGTAAAAAGTGAGAAAATAGAGAACTTGGAGCTTACTTGTTAAAGATCCACTTTCAAAGACCTCCTGTTGTCCAGACTTAGCTTCTTTATGTACACGTCAAATATATAAATATAATATATTTTATAAATATAATATAATATAATATAAATATATATATATATTTATATATATTTATATATATTTATTTATATATATATAAATATTATTGATGATTGTCTGCACAGTTTTGTTATATAAACAGTACAGTAGTTCATGCTTGAGTAGCACTTGCCAATAATCAGAATCTAGAGAAACAACCTAAGTGATGCAGTTTTTCTGCATGGTCTGAGGAAACCAGGGATCACAGAATAATATAACACCATTGTATGAAGGTACTGTACATGAGTGAAGGCTAACTGTTCACAGCTACTCTATTTTAGGGTACTGTCAGCAAGAGATTTTACAAATGATTAACCAAGTTAAGGTCATGTACATTTTTCTGTCTGTCACCATTTTTATCTAGAGGAATAGTCTGACATGAATTTGTAGTGTCCAAGACATGAAGATAAGATTGAAACCAAGTGCCCCTGCAGCACTGAGTGTCTGCAGACAGTCTGAAGCAGTAAGGCCAGCACAGGAGGTTTAGAAATTCTCCCTAGCACCACAGCACAGACCTGTAACTGTGTAACAGCAAAGACAGAGTAACCTGGGCTGACAGATATTTCCTGTGGTTCCTATGTACAGAGTCCATGTATATCATATATAATATGATTAGTACAAAATGACTGTGAGCAATGTCACCAAACCATTACCCCAACTTTATTTGATGCCCTGCACTCAATACTATGCCTCTTTTCCAAGAGTGTCTTCGTCTGTGAGCTGACATTATGATAACTCACAGAATACTATGTGACTATTTAACTAGTTGATATGGGTTTGGGAGATATAATTCCCCTTGTTTATCTGCTTGTGTAACTGGTTATGTTAGCAGTATTACCTGCAACTAAGAATGTTTTGCTCAGTTTTCAACTTCACACTCGAAGATATAAAACTAACCAGCAAGCAAGAATTAGGCATATGGGACCCAACAGGGTTTTGCCAACTAATCTGAAGTCTCCTGTCCTTTCTCCAGGGAAAAGTTTGGTCATCAAAGATAATTATATTTTCCTTTCTCATTTTAAAATCTTTTTAAAAATATTTTAATTTTATTCAATTTCACATTTTGAAAGAGGTAAATGATCTATTTTGCCAACACTGTCCAAGAAATCAGGAAACTTTCACTTCTATATACACTTCTATATAGGCCCTTCTATATAGGGCTCCACATGTCTTTCTGTTCCATAGCAATAAGATAGATAGTTTGATTTCAGTGACTTGTATTGTGTTTTTTTTGGTTCTTAACTGAAGGTAAACCCCAAACATATTTCTCCAGTAATTTCCGTGATCATAAGGAACTTGAATTGAGCCCAGTTCTCCTTTCCTGTTTAGACAAAGGGGTCATAATCAGTTTTGTTTCTGCAGACCGCTGAATTTACATTTCCATAATGCAATTATATACTGAGTATATGCTTATACATACCAGACATAATTTCTTGAGGGCTATCAGAAGTAGTACTCTGACATTCATGTAACTTACCACAGAGGCTAATTTACATAAAATAGAGGATAAATTTATCTTGGTATAAAGGGTACCTGAAGGTACCCAAGGTACTTTCCTGTACCTAAGCTATTTCAATGGCAACTCAGGTATTTCCATATGTCACTGTATTGCACAGGATCTACATACCTATAGTGCCCTCATTTCAAATCCTAGTTGCATCTTTTGTACCTCGCTGAAAATAAATGTGTCTTCCTTGAACAACATAGCAAGTATTGAATACAGTGTTCCATATCTTCATAATTAGTACTTAACAGACTAATACTTTCATTTCTCAACTTAAATATCACATCCAAGACTTACTAGTGTGTGAGAGTCATCCTGTGATTGACTGAGGTACCTGGATATTTCTTTTCTTCATTGTTCCAAATGAACCAGCCCTACTTACTGCTGAAACTCTGACAGAAGCACAGCTGTAATTATAACACTGCTCTGTAAAAGAATGAGGTCCTCAGCAATTTAAAACGGCCAATATCCATAATCTGTTCATTCTTAAGTATGAACCTAAGAAGGTCAGTTCACCTGGGATATGCAGCATTACACTTACTCAGCATGTTAAACATCTGTAGTCCACACATGAATTATTCTGATGCAGTTAATCATCAGAATAGAGAGCAAAGCCTACCTGCTGAGCCAAACAGCTTCTGAAACCAAGGAGCTAAAGACTAACGATAATCACAGAATTTGTAGTCTAAGTTTGCTATAAACCTGCAATCATCTTTGATAAGGCTCTGCTGATACAACACTAGACATCAGTGGAATTTGGTTACAGTTCAGTTTGTTTCAAAGAGGCATTTTTTGTGTAATTAACATTGTTGGATTATGTGTGAGAACACACTGTTCAGGAGGCTTTACCATCCTTGTCCTCAAGAGAAGTCAAATACTCATTTCCTGGGATAAAAATTTGTGTTTTGTTTAACTTAGCCCCTTCAAATAAGTTTGCTAATGCATTTTAATTAGTAGACAATTTCTTCAAAAATAAAAATGCAGATCCTCAAGCCTTCTTTTGCACAGCCTTTCATATCTTCAGGCTTGATGTACTTGTGAGACTGCTGAAGACAGTCTTGGAAAAAGCATGGATTGAGGTGTCTTTCATGCACAGACAATACACTGCTGTGTACTTCTTTCCTGTAAATGGTCTGGAAGAGTTGAAAGCTTTATCCTGTGCTTAGAAACCTGGTTGGATGATGCCAATTTAGTTTTTGATATACGAAAGGAACAGTAAGAAACAGTAAGAAATGAAAAAGACTATCAAACTAATGCTCACTTTTTCTCACTGTGTTCTGTATTTTAGCACTGAACACTAGATGCTCAAGTACCTGCTGTCATAATTTTCTCTTTGGTTTTTATTTTCTTTTTGTTTTGGTTTGGGTTGTTTTTTTTTAATTTTCAGTTGAAGCTGTAAATTCTGCTCACAGTTGCAGTAATCTACTTCCCCTGGGCAGGTAGCTATTTTCATGCATTCTCAGGAGATACAGCATTAAGATGATTCAGTTGCTACCCAGTCTGGCCCTTCTCTGTTAAGGGCTTTGTCTCATTGTGGAAGTCACAGTTTTTGCAAACCTTCATCTTTATTCTCCATATGTTTTTATTCCAGATGATGGAACGATGGGAGAATCAAGGCAGCCCTCAAACAAGTGTGTCCGCTCCAGCTATGCCACAGAATATTCCCTATCCACCCGCTCTTCACAGGAGTTCATTTCCTGATTCAACAGAGGCCTTTGATCCAAGAAAACCTGACCCATATGAGCTGTATGAGAAATCAAGAGCTATTTATGAAAGTAGGCGTAAGTGAAAATCCTGCTGACCATTTAGTATTTTAAGCTTTTGCCTATGAATGTGTCACTGTTGACATAATTTTCTGTAATTATCTTTTGTAATTTAAAGAAAGAAGCTATGAATCCAGTAAACAGAGGCCATTATAAGTGATTCAAAAACTCTACACTTACATATTTTCCCAGCTCTGGCCTAGATTCTGGTGTTTGACTTTCATAGTGTATTTTTCTTATATTTTTGCTCTCCTCATTTTGACTGTTAAATCCTTAGTGAAGAACAGTATATGTGCCACCATGTTTTACTGTGCTATTTTTCTTCATAGTTAACCAATAGGAAGATGTGAATTTATCAAGGAAAAAGCAGTTTCACTTACTTTCCCTTCAAAGTGAAGTTTTTTAAAGAAATTTCAAGTGTATTTGTTTTTATAATAATGTCTTTGTCAAGTTTTCACATTATCATTGGTGGTTTGAAAGTAACCCCTACCACCAAGTACTATTTGAAGACCTATACAAAACAGTACTGAGCCATCAAGATTTCCATCTTGATTTAATTTCTCATGTTTTTGAGGAATATATCACATATTTTTCACAGCAAGGGCGTTTATTCCTTTATTAAAGAACATTTTAACTAAAAACATTGTTCTAAATTGTCTGGAGCTTTTGTACTTACTTATTAAGATAATTTCTTAAAAATAGCTTATTATTTTACTGAAAGCTTTTTCATCATAGTCATTACTTACACATGCCACCTTTCAAATCATTTTATAAAGTACTTGCGCCTATAGATCAAATTATGTTATAGATTACACATAAAATATTCCAGCTGATCCAGACTAGCCATTAATATTAGTTGAGCCCAGAGGTCTGGAATGTACAAATTTCTCCAGCATGCAAAGGGATAGTCTAAAGGAAATACATTATTGTCCCAAACACTGGTTGATGCCATTCTTACTTGCCTTGGCCCTTATGCATTAGTTACAGCATCAGCATCTCTTCTTTAGCTTTGCTACTTCCAGTCCCCAGCAGAATGGATATGCTGGAGGAACACCACGGTTCATTTTACATCAATTCTAAGTGAACTCTAATCTAGTGCCTAAATTGCGTCTCAAATTCCCCAGTTCTTTGCCACTGTGGCCCGTGCCACCACTTTCTGCCACCGTGGTCCTGTTAGGGGAACACTTTTCAGTAGAGATTGTCACCCTAATACTCACTTTACATAATCCAAACTTTTTTTTTTTTGTTCTGGCAGGGAGGTGTTTGTGGTTTTTTATTTATTTAATAGGTGCCTGAAATTAAGATCCCAAATTTAAATCTAAGTACTTAAATAAATTGCTGACTTTTGAAGAATGCGAAATATCTTATTCTCCCTAAATATGGATTTGAGAACATACTTTGGACCCCTATAAAAAGGATTTAATCTTCAATTATAAACTATTAGACATAGGAACTAAGTTTTCCAGCTTATTTATGAATACCACGTAGCCCATGCTGGCTGGTATATTAATAAAGATCATGTACTAATGCAGTATCTTCCTCTGCTCCTGATGTTATTCTTGATGGGCAGGATTCTCAAGACAATGTACAAATACAGGCTATAATTTTCAAAATTTTAGAACTCTTTGAAGTATGGATCAGAATGCTGTGTGGAATGGGTCACACAGGTTTGAAAGAAGTAGGACTAGCTTTGAACAAAGTTTGGAAATAGTTTTCAGGCATCTCTCCTCTTTCACTTTTTCTTGTGCATTAAGAGCTAGAGTAAAAAATAAAAAATAAAAAGATTTGCCTGAGCTGAAATGCTGTTCCCCAAAGTGCAAGGATTTTGTATATGATAAAGGGAAAATAAACCATTCCATAGTTTTTATCTGCTTCATACCTCTGCTGAAAATGCACTTGGCTTCATATACTGCTTTAGGGAAAGGAAAACCCTTTGAAACCAGTCACTTCCCATATGGATAGCTTCTGGAGGTGAAGTACTTTAGCAAAAATCATTTGACAGAGTCAGAACCATCTTCTGTTGTTAGTCATCAAGCCAAGAGTGCAGACTTGAAGCACATTGGAATTGAAACTCCATTGAAACAAACATCTTTGTAAGACAATTAAGAAAAAGTCATCAATGCCACATATGTGTATGAGATACATATTTATACAACATCTTCTTCTCAATCTCCAATATGAAGAGTTCTATATTAACAGAATTGCCTAAATATTAATGACAACAAATAGGTTTGATCCATGTTTGCCCTCCATAAACCCATGGGAATATAGATCTGATGTCAACTACAAAGATTGGCTTACACCCCAGAAGGTTATATATTGCACCACAAGATATATTACAGTATTCAATAAAATAATTAAGTGATTCATTGTTATTCATGGGTCCCTTCTATGAGTTTTCTGAGCACTTCTTTGACCAATATGAACTCTAGTCTTTTACTGATATAATCTACTGTGTTCAGGAGCATATACTGCACCACAGGAAGAGCTTCCAACTTGTAGGTTGGAGTTATGCTAAAGCCTGTGTTTGAATGGTATAACTGCATTTGAAATCTCTCCAAGAGGTAACTGGAAATTGTAAATGAGCCTTTTTCATCCAGCTATCTAAAGTAATTAAAAATCATGAAGCTGCTAGGCCTAAAATAAGAAAGTGAGGGTTGGAAAGCAAGACTGCAGTAATCAGTCCTCCCAGACTTCCAGCAGAGTCCTGTCTTCTAGCTAATCCTGAAAACTTAAATTTGTTCTCTACTTACACCTCTATCCCTTCAGCATTTTCTCAAAGTCTTAATTCCCAACCAGATCTTGTCTGTGATCATTCATATCCTTTAGTCATAAATAGCTGCCTCCAAAGACCTCTATTCTCCCTGACATTTTTCTTTCATGAATACCATAAGCACACATCTTAGCAAATTCAATTTGTCAAACCATTGATTGCTTTTATTCTCTACATAGTGCTACTGTTTCCTGAAGAAAGAAACAACAGGGAGGAAATCCATTACTGAGTCAAGTAATTGTCATCTAATTTGAGTATATAGGAGAGACAGTTTCAAGACAGTAAAGTTTCCTACCATATGGCACTGTCAGGTTGGTTATCTTTGGTAAGAGCATACCCTAAATGTGCACAGCAAAAGTTCAGCTACTTCATTTTTTAAGTACTTCTTATCTCAAAGCAAGTTTATCTTATCTCCTGGCAGGACCTTCTTTTCATCTTCATCTTCTAAAAATAGGGCAAAGAAGTGAACAATCATGACCTGGAAAATTCAGAAAGAAAGAGAGTGCTAGATTTTTGTTTCTCTTACAGTGAATCTCTGTAACTAAACAGTCCATTTTTGTACTGCTATGGCTCTGAATTTCTACAGATTCTTTTATTAGAGGGTCTCCCTGCAGTCAGCACTCGCCAGGACCTCATCAAAGCCTCCTGCTCCCCTATCAGGGAGTTAAGCAAGTTATTCATCACAGTGTAGTTCTGTGGGGAGCACAAGTGACGTGACTCAAAGCAGAGCAAGAACTAGACTTGAGAAGCCTGATTTACAGGATTTTGCTCTAGCTCATCCCTACCTAATGATAGCAAGAAAGAGGCTTCAAGCAGGAAGTCTCAATGAAAAAGGATGATTTTCATTCTAGAGGAAATGTTTTTCCACCTAAGGAACATGAAGAACCTGCAAGACCCTGTGTGATAGCGAGATTTCAATTTTTAATGATTACATATGAATTACAAAGGACTACTGCTTCTACAGGGGAAACAGTTTTATAGAGACAATCAAATGATGCATTAGTACAAATCCAGAGTGCAACTCAATTTTGTAAGTCATAGCACCTGGAAAAATTGTTTGTCATGAGTTAGCTGTTACCTGTCAGCTCCTACCTCTTAGCTGTCACCTGCCTCTGCTGTCACCCATGAACTGTGCTCAAAGCTCTAAGTAGCCAAAAAAGGAACACAAGGTGTTTCCAAGGACTGAGGAAGATTACCCCATCGTCTAAAACAACTACTTAAAAGCTAAAGAAGGGAAATTGTTTTCTGCTTGCTTTCTGTCCTGTCTCTCTGTTTCTGCTTTTTTTTTTCTCGTTTTCTTGTTTAGTTTTTTTTTTCCTCTCTTCCCCCCTCCCCTCTTATTTCTTTTTCACGGTGAAGAGAACCTACCTAAGTTTCTGCTGTGACGTTGTTTTGCTAAACTCAGAAACAGAGGAGAAAACCTGCTCAAATAACTGGATACTTTTTCTTTTTTTCCATCCAAATGTTAATTCTAGGCAAATCCTTTAACTCCTTTCTCCTTAAGAAAACTATGAGATTGTAAGTTACAGTTTGACTCTCCTGATAACCATGGAAGTTAGGTACAGAAGCTAGAAAATGGAATATCAAATCAGGAATTTCCTATTCATGAAAAAAAATTATGACTTGATATGCAGCAGTTGTTACAGCTGTGACTGGAGCTCCATAGTTATCTTTGGGAGAACTCATTCTCTTGAATTTTACATTTTTGCCTTTATAAATTCTCCTTATCCTTTCTTATATTTTATATTGAACTCTGGTTATTGTAAATTCACAGTTTATAACAAACTTTGTTCAGAGGCCCCTGTAGGCAGATATTAGACAGGAGACACAAAACTGTTGGGAATCATAATGCCATAATATTTCTCTAGTTTTAAAATATATAAAAGAAATTTGGTTTTATATTCCTCTAAGGAAATCAGTAAAATAAAACATTTTTTACAGTGATTAGGTTACATTTGTTCTTCATTTAGTGTGGTAGCCAAGACTGGTGATGTGACACAGAAATGCCAGTAGGAAGAATGAGAAGCTGGTGATAAGCTCTCATTAAAAGTGAAATCTGAGCAATTACAGTTTCACCTTTAACTGGAAGCACAAAGGTTACTTTCTTCAAAATCTCCCATGTTATTTTCTCCTCTGACCACAGTATTGTGAATTTCCCAAGTCCCTTTCAAAACTATCAGCTGTTTTATGCACTGCAATTTTGTTTGCTGCCAGAGATTTAGACAAACTGGAAAAGGACCAAAAAGTAAACTTCACCAACAGCTGTGAAATATGTAAATATCAAATGTATTATCATCATTAGCCTCCATAACATAAAGTGCTTTCTTATGCAGATTTATAAGTACCCTTCTCTAAGGGTTACAGACAAGCAGTCCAGTTCATATTCACAGGCTACCTTTCCTCTGGAGTGTCACTGCAGGTATTCAGCACAGGTTTGTGTTAAGGTAGGAAAGGTTTGTCAGATAGCATTATACTGACTCATAATGTGTAACTTTGAAAATACCAATCTTGCAGAAAAATACTAAGGCAATCAAGGTTTCCTAAATTTGATAATCATGGAAGATAAAAAAAAATATTAGGTGTCTAGAACTGAATGCATTATCTCCTGAAGGGTTCTATGGCATACTCTACAGAATTTTCCTGCCAGTGCTTGTTGGCTGAAGAGCTACACAGTTACATTCTTAAAAACTGAAGGAAATTTTCCCCATAATTTTTACTACAATTTTTTCAGACAGTATTTTCCTGACCAAAAAAAAAATTACCTCTTAACAATTTTTCCCATTTTTGCTCATTTCTAGTCTAAAAAAATTCACATTTTGTTTATGGTGCTTTAAAAAATATATGTATACATATGTATGCAGATGTATATATACATTGAACTATGATGACATGAGATACGTAGTATTCTGAAGTATCATATAAAGGGGGTTTTTGTATGGGTAAAGGGTTTGAGACTACAAGTTAGAAAATCAGGTTCTAGGTTCAGATCTTCCTTGAGCTCAGTTTACAATATCTTTCAATATTTCTATTCATCACTTAGTGCCCTTTATGTCAGTAAGTCATGCCTGCCTTCACTTAGTAAATAAAAGTATTGGAAATTGCTAATTAAGACGTATTATCATCAAACTACTCCTTGATCTAGAGTATGAGCAACTGAGTTATAAGAAGGTAATTTCTCAAAGCAATTGTCAAACAGCCCATGTTGGCATATTCTTTGCATCTATTGCTACCCCAAGCATAGAAAAAGTCTAAGAACTTATATTACTAAATGAATGTAATCCTTTGTTTTTAATAAGAAATCATACATAATGAAAGGAGAGGAAATTAATCAGTCCAATGTCAAATAGTTTTGTATTGTTTGTCACTGAAGAAAGAGTTACTCACCATGACAAAATGGATTTGTTGCTTACAAGAACTGACAGTGAAACCCAAAGCATTTTCAAATGGAATTATGAGTTTATCATCATCGCAGTACCATGGATGTAAAATGATTTGATTGCTGGATTGCAAAGTAGGTCCCAAGTGACCTCTGCTAATATGAAGTGTCAGTTTTACAGCTGATGACAGTATTAAAGATGCAGTATTCCTTTCTCTTGAACAATTTACACTTTACTAGAAGGTATACAAATAGGTTTTGATCTGCAAAGTGGCAGTGTGTACTTAAGAAGTCAAAGTAATAATTTAAGAAAACTGACTTGCAGGCATTCGGGAGTTGACCACAGGTGCATGAGACAAATGGGTTCTGCATTGCCTGTGTGCTGTGTCAAACTGCTGCTTGCACAGCGCTGGTAAGGGCATTGCAGCATGGTCACATTCATTCTTCTCATTTTTGAAACTCCTCTTTACCTAAAAAGCATGGCTAGTACTGAGATGCTGAAATATAAATGTGCCCTAGTGCTAGTTTTGTTCCATGTGTTTAGCATTCAACAAAGTCTGATCTAGAAAACAACAGAGTATGGAAAATAAATATTATCATCCCTATCTTTCATAATTCTCCCTCCAGAGAGAATACCAGTGGCTCCACTGGTGCCAATAAGAATATCCTTGTGTCATGTTGTGGGTGAATTGTGTTCCTATGGCTCTATCTTGACAGCAAAGAAACCTGCTATTTTCACCATTGATTTCATTTAAATCAGAATTGTGTCCCAGATGTTGTCTATTGCTTATCTCTTTTCACAAATATTTTGCAGTTTTCAAGCTATGAGTGTAATTTATTTTACACTAAACGTGCAGACGTACAAGCTTTTTACTATGCTATCTTCTAATAGCAAAATTAATCTTGGCTTTGCTTTCATCATAGAATGGTTATCAGAATTATTTGGGTTGGAAGGGACTTAAAGATCATCTGCTTCCTGCCCCCAACTCTTGATGTATAGCAAGATTCTTCAAAATGCACAGCTGCATCCTCGTTCTCCAGAGCACACAGTCGTCCCTATGGTGGAGATTTATTTTGGTTACAGTTATACACAAATAGCAATTAAGAAGAATAATTTTTAGTTTTACTTTCCCAATTCTTGTTTCTAGGACAGGTTAGCTGAACTAAAAAAAAAATTGAAATCAGCAAAATTACTGAGTATTTTATTATTCATTCAAGCTTACTTTATAATTATTTCATTGCTATTTCACATGAAAGGTTACAACTACTCATGGCAATGCAGCTGCAGAAGTTCAACCAGAAGGGCTTCATATGGAGAATACAGAAATCTTATGTCATCATTTTAAAACTTTCTGCACTTTGAATGCCTGTTCATGATGGCAGTGTTGGGCAGCCTCATCTCTTTTTCCTGACCTCTCCAAAATTGCCTTCTGCTGCCTCATTTCCTGTGAGGTGGAGGCAGGATGGTTAACATATTAGAAAAACTTCTATTAAAAGTTTAGAAAATGTCAAAATTAATTTAGTAACAAATAAATGGAAGGTTTCAAATTGCCTTCTGTAAAAGTTAGTTTCCTATAAATACTAATTGATAGATTTTTATAAAACAAAGCTTGCTGGAGTCTCTCAGTATTCTGTTAAAATTACCAGCTCAATCAGTTTGTTCTTAGCAGATAGAAGACATGAGGATAGCTGAGGAGCAGGACCAGCAGTCCTTCCTCTTCACTTGTCACTTGCTTTTCTGTAGTCTTTGAACACAGAACTATATGAGTTTTGAAAAAAAATATTTAACTCTGCATTTGAAATGTGGAGACCTTGCTAATTCAGTCCCTGCTAAATGTTCTACACAGTTCTTTCCTCTTTTGAAGTTCTCTGCTAGTTGCCAACAACTTGGCTTGTCATGTGAGCACAGCTCTCTAGAGTTTATATTCTGTTTTTCAAAGTAAAATAATTATGTCAGTGACATAATCACAATTATCCTGTACTGCACAGAGACCCGTACTGCTGACAGCAGATTCTTCCTAAAATGAACATTGCTTTGTGTTTACCAAAAACGCAAGTCTGCACTTAGGTTTGCCTTTCTGGTGATCATACATTTAAAAGCTTTAAGGTTTGATTCAATGTCTTCAGCATAGCACAGTTCCAAGTTTTGTGTGTGTGAAGTCCTACACTGCAATGAGAACACATGCTAGATGCTGAATGCTTGATTACAAGATGATAATTAACTCTCTTCATGAAACTCTACATGAAGCTCTGCAAGGCAGAGGAACAAAAGCCGTATCAGACTTCATCAGATTAGCTTTGAAGGAAACTACCTCATTGACAGGCACTTTTGCTTGATCACAGACAATAATTCACAAAAAAAGTCACTGCTAACTTATTTAAAATATAAGGCTGCGTGTCTTGACAGAGCAAGTTGTTCCCTAATTTGTCACAGTTTGAGCATGATGGTGTTTCTTTCACTTTGCTACTTGAGGCCAGTTCTGGGGGATATTAGGAAGACTGCAAGCAGAAATGGAAACACAGAATGCACCAATCTCACAGCAGCTCCAAAGAGCAATTCTAGCTGAGTGACCGAGAGAAAAAGCTTATGTCCTTTCAAAGCTAAAAGCTTATGGAGACTACCAAGATAAAATTGCTTTCTGTACATTAAAATCATTCTGTCTCTTAAGAATTCCATTAAAATCTTGAAAGGCTGTGAGTAAAAAAATCATTTCTCCAAGTTTGCAGTGGAGCAGCATCAGTTTCAAAGGGTTTGGTTTTTTTTTTCGGGAGTTGTTCTGGTGGAATATTTTACATTTAGATAGTACCTCTCACCTCAAGGATCCCAAATCACTGTACAAAATCTGAAGCATGTGAAGGAATTACCTCCTTTAACCATCAAATTAAAGATGGGTAGCCACCTATAAACTAAAATAACATAGCCCACATGACACAACTCAACTCAGAGGGGGAACACAAATAGAACAGGAACACCAAATCCAAGAGGAAGTTCCCATCCAGTGAACCTGAATTTGGACAGGTCATGGCTGCTACATAAATATTCTTACCAAAAGAGTCGTAAGACTTTCAGTGGTTTTCATTTCCATTTCTGGGAAAATGTCTTTGCTCTAGAGCAACTAGTTCAGTATTGTCTCAAGTGAACTGTGAATTACTCAGCTGCTGCCATTACAGCCCATGCTGCCTTTAGGAAGCCGTACACCAGAAGGCAGGTAGCTTTAGTCCAAATTCTTTCAAAGTGTTATGGAACTTCCATAGAAGTATCTCACCACATACATTCGCATATTTCCAGAAGACTTAGCCAAAATTGCTGGCCTACAATGCATTCTCTGGCTTCTTGCTTCCTGGAACTACCTACTTAGAATATTAAATCCACACCTGTCTTCCTTCTGTCTCAGAAAGATAATATTTACTCATCACTGTTCTACAAATGCTGATTGAAAGACCTTAGCCTGTTTATACCATGAAATATCCATGGTATGATATTCTGGTTTAGAGTCACATGAATGCATTAGTGCTTTATTTGCCCTTTTGTTGTGGGTAGGCCAATGGATGGCCACCTCTGGTTTGGAATGTTTTGCAATTCACTCTGGATGCTGCCAAGATAATAAAAAAGAAATTCTTGTTCAGAATGTTGCAAATTCAGCAAAGGAAGCGTGACTGAATTCAGCTAGGGACTCATTCCCAATTCCTCTAATGTGGGCAAAGTAGTGTTATCTGAAAACAAAACAGTAATTTGCTGCATTTTGCCTAGTGAAATACAAATACTTTGAAACCACCTGCATGAAAAGTGTGGTAAAGGGTTTTGCCTGCATTTGCCTTCACATACAATCAGTGGTTATTGGCAACGTACATCCCTCTAGCAAACTCTTGCTCTTCTTGATGACAAAAGACATTTTGCAATTGTGTTATATAAGGGCAGTGGTCAAGTCATCTAAACACAACCATTAAACTTTCCCTTTTATTGCTGTACTTGAATAAGGACAAAGGACAAATATTGTCACTAATTTTCACAGCTTAAAACGCACTACACACTAACAATTTTACCTTCATCAGAACCTATATTATGTTAAAGAAACATTACCATCTTACCATCTGTTTGACTTTGCATAGAAATAAATAGGGAGGTCATCATCTAGCAGGAATATTATATATACCGCCTAAAAAGTGAAGAAGGAGGGGAGAAGAAAAAAAATACAAGAAAAAGTAGAAATTGCACTTTAGTAATTTAAAACACAGCAGAGAAATTGATGCTGCATCTTTAAATAACTTGAGAAATGTATTTCATCTTTAATTCCCCATTTTCCTATTCAGAACAAGTGCTGCCCAGGAGTGGTTTTCGAGCGGATTCCTCTGGCAAGTATTCTTCAGCCTTTGTTGTTCTGTAAATTAGTTGTCCTTCATTTTATGTTTTAGTTATTCTTCTTTCTTTATCATTTCTCCAAATAATGGCCAGTCATGACTACCCAGTCACCATTTTATTTTGTATGATTCTTGTGGGGTTATAGAATGCTTAGTCTAAATCTTTTTATAATAGATTTGCATTTTGAGAAAGAAAAAACATTTCTTTTTCCTCAGTCAATTTTTGTGTATGTTTTAGTGTGTTTTATGTGTACTTTCATACATTAGTGTTCAATCTTTAGCATAAAAATGTATCTCTATAATTCATGCCCAAATCAAAACTTAAACAATACTTTTTGTAAAACTGAATTTAATTCTATCCCCTAAATATGTCTTGGGCTGTAAAAATGTAAAAGCAAAAACTTTCAAAATTGGGAGATTTTTGAGGTGTTTGAATCAACACTGGTCTTGTAAAATGGCAATGGACTTCTTAAAAAAACAACAACATTTGATTTCTCAGTGTGATTATGTTAAATGAACAGTTAAAACAGGCATCCCATACCAAAAAAAAGGCTATCTTGACAATCTCATTAAAGTCTTTTCAAGTCCTGCACAGTTTGGACAGAGATCCTAAATTAAATATTATATTGGCCTGGTTTTGTATACCCCAGCAGGGTTTATACATTGAATAACTGTGTTAACACACCAATTCTTTTTTCCTTTTTTTTTCTTTGATGATTTTCATACTGAAACCTTTATTTGCCAGTTTTCCTCTTTATAAATATCAAGAGGAAATATGTATGGCTTTTTAAAAGGCTACTCTCATTGTAGACCAGCAGACCCATTACTGTTTTCAAGCTTTTCACATCTTTCAAGAGCATCTGAAACTCAGATGAAGTTATTGTAGTGTTGTGTCAATCACAGTTCACAATTTCTAATTATTTATATGAAACAAAAATCTTCGCCATCTTCATCAAGGGAGTCCTAATTAGTTTTTCTTTTTAGCAGATAAGTTGAGTACACCTAGAAAGATTGTAAAATTATCACAGCAAAACTCTTCATCTTTGCTTTAATTGCAATATAGAAGAGATTTAATAAAAAAATTCTATATCAACATTTACAGCATCCTCCCAAATATCAGATTTAACACTGTAAAATCACATAGCACTTGTTCATCTTGACTCACACAGGAAATCAATTAATTGTCTTCAGGGATATATTTTCTCAACATTTAAGAAACAATTGCATGTACGTTAATCAGTGTCTAATTCACCTACCTATTCAGGTGAATACAGTACAGAAAGCTAGCTCAGAGTAGATAATCACATCTTCACTTGTGAGATCTCGTTATTGTTCAGTAACAGTCTATTCTGATACCATTACATTTAAAGTAAATTCCCCGTCATCCAGGAACCAGAATTTCCCCATGCTCTTTACCATCCCCACTGTGCAGCAGTGGTCAGATCACAGCTTGTCCAATACCATTCTCAAAGTCATGGGGGAGCCAGGTGATTTTATAACCTAGCAAAGTGAATTGGTGTGGTTTTTTGTCTTCTAGGCCAAATGATCAGTTAAGAAAGTTTTCATTTACACAAAAAGGAAGAAACTAAATTCTGTAACTATAAAAAAAGAGAATGAAGTTACTAGCAGGCAAAGCTAAAGTTCTTGTTCTAACATAAATGTGTACGGAGGAAAGCAGGAACAGGGAACATTGTCATTCTGGCACAGGATACCCCTTTTATATGATCAAAAATATTGACTTAAGTTGAAACTCTCCTTTTGATGAAACTGGTAGGAGACAGGACATTAACGTGTATTAAGTTGACAGGAAGGATAAGCTATGTTAATTCAGTATTGGCTTGACTCCCGTGTCTGCAACCTATTCATTTCTTCTTACTTGGCACGAACCACAAGGTGCTAATCTAAGTTAGCAAGAGAAAACAAAAAGACACATTTTCCATGATGAAGTTATATTAACCAACAGTTTGCAGTACACTGCAAGGCACAGGAGCGTAATTTTTCTGTAAGTAGAGGTAATTTTCTTTCTATGATCAATTGAAAATCTGCTCCAGCAAGAAAACCCAAGATTTAGTCTATCTAACAATCCTTTGTAAGGAAAAAAAAAGTACCAGAGTCCTAGAGAAGTAAGCACTGGAGGAATATCAGATGAAATGTAATCATTTACGTGGGTAAGAACACTTGATCAGTGTATATTCAAGAATAACGAACTGCTGCCACGTAACAGTAGGGGCATCCAGTAAATCTACCAAGCATGAGCTCCTGTAGGAAAAGTACATATTAATGAACAGCTTACCTGTCTTTCAGAACCGGGAAAAAAGGGATCTCAGTAGCACCAGGGCTTTAGAACATATTTTCTATCAAAGATGAACTGCCGATATGGAGATAAACTGAGAACCATGGGAAAGGAGTTTAGCAGAAGTTGGTTGCTCAGATTAATCTGGTAACTGATTTTCTACACCAAACAAGCTTAATCCATTTATACTTCAACTGGAAATTTTACAAAGTGCCAGATATAATTGAAACATTTTTACATTAGCCTGGAGAAGACAGTGCTTATCACGAAATATAAAGAGCTATGGCTAGAAAGCAGGTAAACATTCCTACTAAAAGAACAGTTTCTGAACTGAAAGGCTAATATTATTGGAGAGCCTTGCATTAAATCTTCTGTCTTATTTTCATTAATGAATTAAGCAAAAAAAACAAGGGTATAAACCCGGTCCACCTTCAGAGAGGTAACCTGAGGAATCTATGGTGTAGCTGTCTCCAGACCAATGCAGAGGTGGTCAGTGCAGCCAGTAGAGTCATACCATACCAAGCATGAAAGCTGAAATAACCAACAGCACCAGCAGAGTGTTACACAAGCAGTCTTGTGTACTAGTCAGTCACTGGAGATACTGTGATATTACTGCAAAAAGTAAGTAAATTTATGGGATGCAATCCATCAGTGAAAACTCTGAATGAAACAGGTGACCTAGCAACAAAGACCACAAAGAAGCTCAGGTACCAGTGCCTTCTTTGCCTGTGTCTTTACTAGTAAGGTCTGTGTGCTGTTTGCTTGCAGAGGTTTGCAATAACAGGAAGCTGGACTAGATGACCCAGGGATCCTTTCCAGTCCCATGTTTTGTCTCCTTAGCAGGACAGAAAAGAACATTTTTCAAAAGCAGTTTTCAGTGGCCTGGTAAGAGTTGACAGAGAATGGTCTCCACAGACTTCTAACCTTTAGGAAGGAAGGTTCTTCTGAGTAAGCGTGGTGGCACAGTCAGTTAATCCAAAGGCTTCTGAACTGTGTTAGAGGTCATAAAAAAGTATGCCCATATACAGTATTTTTTAACCTAAACCTATTCCTGGCCAATCTGGCTTACCTATTCAATTTTAAATGGGAAGAAAAACAGTGTCTTTTAGAAGAAATAGTACCTCTTATTTTGGAGTCTGGTACCAACATTAGTTTGGATGAGCTTTGTCAGCGTATCTGTTTGAGGGATGTTTTCATCTCAGTTTGCCAAAGCAAGTATTCTTCACAACCTGACATTCTTGTACATTCCCAACTGTACATATTCTTTCACATGTGTGCAAATAAAGGTAGTGCTTGGTTTGTGACAGACTGCTGGAAACAGTGCCTTTGAGTGTTAGACCTGAGTTACAAATGGTGATCATACTGTATCTATCTACAAAGCTCTCTCCCTAGTGATAAGCCTCATCCTTGTAGGCACAGCAAATCAGGTAGAGATAAAGTATTTCTTTAATCTGAAAATTCCTTTGCCTCTTACAACTTGTAAACAATTTGCATTAAGTTAACATATTGTACATGCAAAAACTTTATTTGTTCTTTTATATACTGTTGAGACACTTATCAAATAAATTGAAAAAGTCAGTATAATAAGCTGTTCAGTTCTCTTTGGGTTCTCAATATATGACAAGTAAGTTGGTAGGGAAAGGTAATACTTTTATTTTACCAATTGAAATATTTGTGGTTCAATCTCTTACCAATATAGATTGTTGAAATAATGCACTATGCTGCTATCTATAGAGGATTTTTAATTGCACAGTCATAGTATAGGACCAGTGCATGTAGTTCTGTATTTGTCTTTGCAAGACTTGACTGAAATAGATTCAGCTTTAATCCCAGACTAAACCTGGGATCTGCTCAATTCCACAGTTTATGAGGTGTTCACTGATGGCTCTGAGGGGAGATCTATGAAAGATGCTGAAGTACCGTGTTTCAGCCATCTGTAGTCCCTCATGTCCTGAGGAAACAAGGCACAACTGGCCACAGTTTGCTGAAATAATGATCAGTTTGATGAAATAAACCTACTCATCGCTTTTTGTCTCTGGGGGTTGGCAACAAGCTGACCAAAGCTGTCATAATATGTAGACCAGAGTGCAATTCCTAGGAATGACCATTCCTGTTAATCACTGTCCTGCTTTAAGTGATGAGCCTAAAGCATCTCTGAGCATGCAGACAAAGCAATAGTCACAATAAACAAGTTCTTAGTCCCTTAAATGCTTACAGTTTCACTTCGTAATATTTGAAATTTTATTCAATTATTATTATTTTTGACCCAGAACAATAGGTTCTTTCAAGTGAAGCTAAAGACACTTTTATAAGAAAATGTCTTTTAAAAGACACTTTGTTCCTGAATTGATATTTTCCAGGACAGAATATATTTTTACAGCCAGGTTACACGGGCATATGGAAGCACAATCTTAAGGATTCAGAAAGCTGTTGAGACTTTAATTGGGTAGCTTTAAGGAGTTCAAGTTAATGATGCTAGCCTCCAGTTTAAACCCTAAGACTTAGAGGCTTATAATGAGAGCTTTCGTCAAAACTCTTTATTGAGAGTATTACCTGAAAGTGAATACTTAAAAGCTACATTACATAAAAAGACATACTGCTCTATATCTGTGTTTGGAACTTAAATGACCTGTAATGATTTTCATCTTTTGCAACTTGGACTGATGTATCTCTATCTCCCATTTCAGTTTATTCTTTTTAGGGTTTAATGAACTGCAAGGAAAACACAAATTAAATACCAGAGGTGGATGAACAGCAGTCCATTATGCAGTCAGTTTTAGGAAGAAGACACCTTTATAGCCTCTATTTTGGACAGACTTTTCCAGTACTGTTCTTCTATGAATGTATTCTAGTTTGGTTTAGTGTATTCTACTGAACATAATCATCCTTCAAGAGATAACCTGCATTTTCAATTCTCTTCCTTGTCTGTGGCCCATTTGTTTCCACCAGCTCTAACCAGGATGCCATTAGTCATGTGCAATGAACACAAGGTGGGAGGGAAGATGGTGCAAATTCTCAAGACAAAGCCAATATGCTTTGCTCAGTGGGATTTCCCTTTAAACCAGGTCCCGATTACAAGGAGTTGGATGTTCACCTTCGGAGAATGGAGTCTGGGTTTGGCTTCAGGATCCTGGGAGGAGATGAGCCTGGACAACCTGTGAGTTATTTCTTCCTGATTTTCCTTTTCCTTCCACATTCTAAAGTCTGTGTAAAGGTCAGAAAAATATCACTACATAGCTGAACCCAAATGAATACTGTGTTAAGGCTATAAGTAAAATGGCTTTTATTCATCCATAGAATAAGACAGAACTCTCAGGTTGTTCACATCTGAAAGATGTAACAGTAAATTAAATTGGAATCAGAAGGCATTAAGGTAGAAACAGTGCATCACTCATCCCATTACTTCAGAGTGTGACCTGGCATCTCTTAATCTTGACTTTCCAAACCCAAGTTTAAGCAGAAGGTTTTAGAAATCAAATTATGTAAGACTATCTATAACCATGTCCAATGTAGGCAGACTGTATGCATAATATATGCATAAGGTTAAAAGATACTGTCAACAATGCAGTTTATTTCCAGAAACACAGAAGGTCCCACCAGGGAACAGTGGTCCATGTTGCAGGTTAGATGTCAACATCATATGATACATCAGGCATAAAAATAGTAGCTGTATACCATTCAGAGGGAGACATCCCTGTAACCAAATAACAGGTAACAAAACTAACATAGATTCACTGCAGGTGAAATAAATATATAACATAAAACATATACACAATATTTAAAAGAAATGTTGTAGAAGCCCAGAGGATACGGGGCTAATGTGTGAGACATCACAAATATTACACATTTTGATAAATTAATGGTATATGTAAATACTAGAATTTTGAGAGAACAGGCAGAATTAGTACTCCTTCAGAAAAATCTTGATGATGTAACCATATTTTGGCAGCGAGGACTAATCCCAATCAATAATAATAGTGTTTTATTATCACAACCTTATGCACAGTCTGAGTCCTGTGTTACCACATTTCTGACATAAGGTATAACTAATTAATAGATTTATATATTCCCTAGTTGATAGATTTGTGTATTCTGTATTCAAATGCATACAGAATAATATAGTTTTCATTCAAGCATTAGCATTAAACAGCACATGGCTCTGAGAAATAAAGCTATTTTAAAATTTTCAACATCTGTCAAAGTACTGATAAATATTAATAGTTTACTGATGTCTCCTGTAAAAAAGAAAAAAATACACTCTATTCTCAAAAAGATGCTTCAAATGCTGATTGAAATGCAGATATTCTAGTTTAGAATGAGTGTTTTGGAATGATTTTCAAATATAAGTTATTATTCTACAGAAGGACTCCAAAACAACACTGCTTCGTCATCTACACTTGCAATAGATGTGTGCCTGAAGCCCCTCTGACATCAAACTTCCTTCCATGGAGCATGTCTCATTGCATATGAAATGAGGCCATCATCTGTACATTCTCCAACTAAGCATTTTTCCTGTCCTTTCTAGATAGCCCAGCCAGTATGGTTCTCAAAGCTCACCTACTGGATGAAGCCATTTTATCATTTTATATCTGTAAAGAAATGGCACTAGTGGAAGGCACTACCTCCAAGATCAGGTTGGCTGGGGCTTTAAGCAGCCCAGTGTAGTGGAAGGTGTCAATGCCAATGGATTTCTCTCCCCTATCACAGGGAGGTTGGAAGTAGATGACTTTTAATGTCCCTTCCAACCCAAACCATTCTATCATTCTAGAGCATTTGGAAATGACCCTCTACCTGCTTCAGACAATAGTGTCTAATGGCATTTCCTTTCTCCCAGGAAAGTGTCCCTGGCTACAAGGCTGCTCAGTATTCTGGGGAAGTCTCTCTTAGTGTCTTCTTTAGTGCTTTTTTCATTACAAATGGATAATTAAGTAGTCACAGACTGAGCATCTGACTGACTCTGCAAATTGGAAGTTTATAACAATCTCATGGGAAAAAGTGCAGTTCAAATGCCTTATTTAAAAGATGATTATTTATATAAAATTGAATAATTTCAACCTAAAGAACTGAGAAAAAACTCATATAGAATACCCTATATACTGATAGTTATGAATACATGCCAGAGTTGTGAGAGACTTGAGTCTCTGCTCAGCAGTCCAGTAGAAAAGGAATTTTGAAACAAGCCCTTTGCCCCACAGCTACCTGCCTTATGCACTGAACTGTTACAGAGGAAAAAGGTCTTTCTAGTGTCTTTTCAACAAAGGACTGACCTGACTTTGCTGTCCAAAATCAAAGAGTCATAGCTGGATACCAAGTGCAGAGATAAGCACCTTGCTGTTTTTGGAAAGCAGGACCAAAAATCCTGCCTTCTGTGAACCACCCTCTAAGACGCTTCACTGTCCTATTGAACAATTACTCCCAGCCCGTGCTTAGCCTCAAGGTTGCTATCTCTATTTCAATGCTTGAAAATATAAAAGCATTTTTTCCCAGATTTATCAGTCCAACGGGATTTATGTCTCCCCACACACCATGTCTTAAAGTCCTCAAGAGTTAATAAGATCCTAACTGGAGGCTGAGGATCCTAAGGCACCTCCTCAGAACTGTGTTGCAGTGCTGAATTTCTCAATTCTCACTCCCTCATTTTTGCCCACCTATTTGTTTTCACTGATCAAATACATGACCAATAAAGAACACAGATATGCTCTTCTCTTTTTTTAGTGTCCCTCTGTTTTGTATTCAAAGTACAAGACTTCTTAACTGTTTTCTCCCCTCCACTGCTTCCCTGCTCCCCCATGGACAGCCCGCCTGCAGCCTCCAATTTCTTTCACCTCCAGAGAAGGAGAGGCAGTTTCCAAACCCCTGCTTTTCCTGTGAAACAAGAACTGAGACACTTTGAAATTTTTGTTTCAGGTCTCCTGCTGTGCAGTCAGGTAATACAGAACAAAAGGAAGCTTTTGTCTTTGTGGTTTGATTTCTAAAAAGGAATATGGGTTCTTCAGCATAAGGCAATAACTTTTTCAAAGAAGCAGAATCCAAATAAGTTTTTTTAGAAGGATAATACTGGCACTATAGAGGGACCGTAGCTTAGTTTCATTCTAGTTGTATCATCTACATGGCTCCTTAGAAGAATAAAGTGCTGCTGAAATATTCCACTTTCCATATTTGTAAGCATAAAGATGCTTTTGAAAGGAAATACTTAAATTGAGAAATTTCAAATCTCAAGAGTGTGGGTTGTGCCAGTTCCAATCACCTCTCAAATCTACTCATACCTCCATAGGTATTTATCATATCTCCCAGTAACTTGAGGATTTAGAGATAATCTGGCTCTGTTACAGTTAATTATAGTATCACTGAAACATTGCAAATACAAATAAATTGGAACTTTCCTGATGTTGAAAATTACTGTCTCAAAAGGGAGATGTATTTTGGATACATTTGTGCAGCTCAAACTCAAAATCACAGGAACGTGTACATAATTTTACTAAGAGTTTTACCTTTTCAACACAGATGGACTGCAATTCTTCTCAAAAATGTCTGCAAGATGCATGTTTACATTCTTTTTATTATCAGTGCCAGGATACAGACATTTCTAAGACATAACAGATGTCCATTGAGCAAAATGTTGGTATAATGCATGGGAAGTCCTATTTTAGCAGTGATTGGGCAGAGTTCAGATGAATAGCTTGTATTTAGACATCAGAGACATTAAAATTAAGTGAATCACACCTTTTATCTGTATATACTTAATTTTACTATATGTCTGTGAAGCTACTGTGTCATATTCAGAGAAACTGAAACACAAAATCAAATAATTACCAAGAATCACAAAGAAAACCAATATCAAAACAAATTAACATGTATCAGTTAATAGAACTGGGCTTCAATTGCAGATTGTGCTCTGCTACAATCTTCCTAATTCCAGTATTTCTCATGTTTAATCTCAAGCAATAGGAGAAACTTTCCTTTTTCTCTCCAACAAAATCTTTATCACTTACATGTCGTCATCCTTTTCCTCACACATTCAAAGCAATCTCATGCCAGTATGAAACTGCATTACAGAGGTGATATAATCCTGATATATATTTTTCCAATTTGTGTTTTGCATGTAGAATTGATAACTATTATGGCAACTACTCATCCACGAAATGAGAGCAGATGCTGGATAAGAAACAAGTTCAGACACAGAAAATGAAAAAGTAGAAATATTAAGCTATTCTTGCTATTAAATATACAAGAAACAGATATGATGGCCCTCATCTTGACAAACACACCTGAAGTGTTCAAAGTTGGACCCTGTTACTTAGGTTAGGAGTCCACCACTGAATTGAGTAACACAATCACATTCCCAGGTGGACATGTGAAATATCAGCAATAATTAATTAGTCAAAATTAGAAGGAGTTTTTGCACTTTGCTGTGGATACTGGTGACCTAACGTGCTGTGATTTGCATTTGTGTTTCTCCAAAGGTTAAATATGCACAAATTGTTCAATATTTTGGCAGACAATCACAAAAAAACCTTAAAGAGCTCAATAAAACCAAAGGAAGAAGATTCTCCCTGTAATCTTCCAAGCTGCAGAGGGCTATCACCCATCTCTTCGCAAGAGAACTAGGAAAAAATTATTACTCATATGCCCAACTGGAAAGATTTTGAGAATACTCTGTGGATATCTAGCTAAACATAGCCTTGGAGAGCTTTTTTTCTGTCCAGTAAAGGAGCATAAATACATATTTCATAGTTGGATTTTGCACAAAGTAAATACTTTGTGCCAGAGCTTTGAGGTATATTCTTTCACTATTTGAAGAACAGAATGGAGAATCTGAAACAGTCTCTGTGGCCACTCAGCCTGGCGCTGCTTAACAGGATCCCAGAAACACCAGAAATCAGGAAAACGCTGCATCATGTTCTCTCTTTGCTAAGTTTTGAAAGCAAAAGTAAGCCAAAGGGAGGCTAAAAACTGGGGGAAATTCTCCAGGCTCCACATAGGTTTTCATTTAAACACTCTGCTGGGATATTTGCAACTGTGCAACTAAGACCATAAAAAACCCCACAGGAGCACCTGTGTGACTAGCACATCTAGTCTTTGCAGTTCATCATGAAAAGCAGTGCTTGATAGCTTTTTTCTTTTCTTATTTAAAGTGGATTGTCACACGACATGTCATATCCATCATTCTATGCTCACTCTCACAGTGAAAAAGAGAAAGGAAAACTTGGAACACTCTCTGAATGCTTTAATATTCTTTCAAAGAAAGCAGGTTTTGTTTGAATCAAGCTCAACTGTTCTACCAGTTATTCCACAGGGAAAATATATATGTCTTCTTCTAATAAATTATGTGAAATTATATGTATATAAAGTGGAGAAAATTGTTAAAAGTTTTTGGACAGGTTTTTACTAGTTTATACGTCCCATGCAAATTACATTTAAGTGTTGATTTGGGAAAACAACGTCTACCCAGAGCAAGCTGACATTTTTCCTCTTTTTTCCATTTTGTTAATCAGTCACTACCTAAGCAATTATTCATTCTAAGTAACAACATTTTAATATAGCACTTCTTTTCTCCTAAAGAGTCTGAAAGCAAACTCTGTGTAGTGGGGTCACTTCCACTAATGATCTCAGGTGCTTAATTTCAGGTGTTTAAATCACACAGCAGTGAAGAACCTTTGATAAGAAATATGTAGACTCACTAATTTTAAGTCAAAAGGATCCTTACATGGAATTAATGTTTAGATCTTCTGCATAATGTAGTCTTTAACTCCACACTCCTTAGAGATAGATTTTCTTGATTTGAAGGTATCACGTAGATTTTCCTTAGATTGGGATTCTCAGGTGTGTCACTCCTATGCAGGTAGGAAACACCTTCTTACCAAAGGCAAGGAAGCAGAGCTCTCAGACACACAGATCTCTTCACCTGCACTAAATCGCCAGCCTAATTTTGGAAGAAAGGGAAAATCAAAGCAATGTTCATGTAAGTTGGAGGCTCAGTGTATAAATGATTTTGTTTCTTTGCTACCTAGATTCTCATCGGAGCAGTAATTGCCATGGGCTCAGCAGACCGAGATGGTCGTCTCCATCCTGGTGATGAGCTGGTGTATGTAGATGGGATTCCAGTGGCTGGGAAAACCCACCGATATGTGATTGATCTTATGCATAACGCTGCCCGAAACGGGCAAGTGAATCTTACTGTGAGGAGAAAGGTGCTACCCACGGGTGAGTGAAGGCTGGGAAAGGTGAAATGGAAAACAGATCCCAATGCTAGCAGCACAAACAGGTGCTGTTCTTAAAAAACAGAGGAAATAAAAGTGAATGTTGGTGTCATTTTGAGGAAAGAATAATTGTAAATGTGTCCCTTGTTTCTGTGACAAAAATACTACAGCTGAGTGTTGTTTCCTTCAGAAGTGGAAACAGTATTGGCAACCCTGGTGTGGTGATCATGAGTGCTCTGGACTTGTTCCATGCTGTCTTGGTCTGTACTGTCTCCTCTTGTCCACTTTTGGGACTAATCGTTCACCCAAGTTAAAGCCGTTTGAGCTGACTGTGTCAATAAGCAATCAGAGAAAGGCTCAAAGACTATTAACTGTTCAGGGCAGGAACCCATTTCACTCTTGTGTATGTTAAAAGCCCATTTCTGGTCTCACTTATGTCATCTGGAATTTCCCCCCGAACTGCAACACAAGTTGGCTGAAAACCTTCTGTAGGGCACAAGTGGCTCCTAGGAACAGGGCCAGATTCTCCCATCGAGGAGGCACATTCAGAAAATGAACCTAAAACAATATGAAGTATTTGTAGTAAATTAGATGTTTAGACTAGCTTGGTCTCAAACATCAGAACCTGAAGGAATGTGTGGCAGCATCTATTAAAGCTTTGATGGGAGAATTTAATGCCGTTTCATTGCAACCTTCACTTACTCGAGAAGAGAAGTTTATTTAAGAACTTTTAAAACATTTGTGGTGAGTACACTTCACTGAGGCACCAGAAATGAGCAAACCCACATTTCCAGCCTGTCCTGTCTTATGCCTCCCCGTGCCCTAGATCCACTGTCGCTGCCTGCACCATTCCCCTTCGCTCCCCTGCCAAAAAACCGCCCTCCCACTCACCTTCGTGTTCTCAGTCCCCCTCCCACTGCGGCACCGCAGCTCCCTGACAGCCACGCTCTCACGGGACTGACTTTCTTCTGTTACTGACTCCAGAGTCCTCCAGCCAGAAAACTCCCCCTGCACCCGGCGCGACGCCCCCTCGCAGCTCCCCCAGTGCGAGGAAAATGGCCAATAACCAAGGTAATCCGCCGAGTCCTTGCCTTTAGCGCCTTTCCCGGGTCAGCCAGCTGTACAGGATGCAGGCAAAATTAGCAAGAGGGTTAGCACGGAGTGGATGCCAGCCTTTGCTGCTGCTTGTTAAGTTTTAAAGGGTCTGCTAGCCATCCTGGTCTCCTGGCACAGAGGATGAGGCAAGCTGGTAAAACACCAGAAGTTGTTCTTGGGCCTTCAGAGTGCCACACGAGGGAATATGGTGTGTAACTCATTAATATTTAAGCATTGCAGGAGCTGAACAAGATTTTAATGTGTTGTGTTGTGTTATAACATAAGCTTTGTGAAAAAATTTTAAAACGACTAATGTTGGGCGTGACTGCAAAACGCTATACTAATACATCAAGCCGATTAATTTCGTGGGAATTTCTCACTAGCGTGAATGTATACAACAGAGGGGCCTGGGGGTTTCCTTGCCTGTCTATAGTTGATATACATATATTAGCCCTCACCTGGAATCACCGTTTTTCACATACACTTACACAGATCTGGAACAGAAAATCACAATTCACAAGCTCTGGAAAACAATTTGATTAGGAAAATGTGGTATTTGGAACAATGTGGATTAAAATGCCATTTTTTCACAGCCAGAAGCAAAACGTAATTTTTCTGACGAATGTCTATTGCATAGCTGACAGTCAAATAGCCATATAAACTTTTCCTCCTTTATCTTTCTTTTCCTATATTTAATGGCATTCAGTTGCATTCTTTTATGGCCAAGCCAGCCTTTGGTCATTCTACAGAGTAAGATAATTTTCTTTCTGTTGCAGCCCTACTGACATAAACAATATTCAGCATTCTGAAATGTGACAGCCAGAAAATGAGATCTCTGTTGTCACTGACTATGGCATTTATTTGCAGATTTGGTTCAATAACTTTTGGAGATTTTCAGTTCCAAAGCAGGAGTATAATAATTGTTTGTTTTTCTTCCTCTTTATACTCTCTAATTACTTTATTTCAGAGTTGCAGAAGGACCACTAAAGGACACACCTGACTGAGAAAACAACAGCTTGTCCTTGGATGATGTTTATTTTATTAATGTATACACACTGAAGGTCTAATTTGCAAACACTCTACCTAGGTTGTATGTGTGTATGCGTGAGCTCCTCACATGTTCAGTAAAATGACTCTGCCACTCTTGTTGCTCAGAACAGAAAACATATTACTTACATTTATCTGAAAGTTCTGTATTAAAACTGTCAATAAATGCTGATTTGTGTAAACAACTTAGATCTGCAAGGAATATAAATCTTTTTTCCCATCTGGAGAAGTAACTTTACTGTTTTCAATTGCCAAAATGCTTGCACTAAAAAATGTGTAATCCCAAAAGTTTTAGCTGGTTCTCTGTTTTCGTTACTATAAAGCAATACCGAGGTGTGGATGGACTCCATTTTCACTTCTGCCCTTTTGAACTTCCCAGACAAGAGCGTCCTCAAACTCTTTAAATGACCACTGCTTCTGCCATGACACCCACAGAAAAACTACTTGTGATTATTTTTCATTGTATAACTACTCTGTTCCATGAACATCTTTTGAGCATACTAATCAGCTTGTAAGAAAAACATAATGCAGCTAATCATAATTACTCTATGTTAGCTCCCTGCTTAAATTCCTGTAATCCAAACACAAATAATTTTATATGGAATTAGAGAATCGCATTTTCCTCTTAATGAAAGATCAAGCAGTAGATAAGGGAATAGTGCTTGCTAATGTTTTTGCAATCCAGACAGACACTCTTTCTCACTTTACTTTCCCCTCTTCTGGCTATCTTAGCAGTGAGGGTTCATGCTTGCTTTATCTGATTACCCTTAAACGTTCTGCATAATTGTGTGGATTCCTGTCTCTCTGCATCTATTACAGCTCCTAGTTTAATACTTGCAGTAGTCTGGGCTGTAGACAGTCAGCTGTATTCATGTTGCATTAGCAAATGTACTGTAAGTCACAAAGCCACTGAGCTAGTCAGACTGTGACACTAGTGTGATTTATGTTGTAGGAGAACCCTGCCCAGAGAATGGCAGAAGCCCGGGCTCAGTGTCTACGCACCACAGTTCTCCAAGAAGTGACTACACGACTTACGCGAACAGTAATCACGCTGCCTCCAGCAGCAATGCTACTCCCCCCGAGGGCTTCGCATCTCACAGCCTGCAAACCAGCGACGTGGTGATCCACCGCAAGGAGAATGAGGGCTTTGGCTTTGTTATCATCAGTTCCCTGAACAGGCCCGAATCTGGGTCCACAATAAGTAAGTAAATCATGTTGTTCAATTTATACTTTTCCAAGTTTGCCCCAAATAAAAAGAAATAAATTAATTTAAACCTATCTGCTAATAATTTATCACTGCAGAGATTAAAAGGGAAGGTGCTCTTAATGTTGCTGCAGGGGCATTATTTGTCTGTTGTATTTTGGGCAAAACCAAAGGTTATTTTGGCCTCTCGGGCACTGTGCTTCCCACACTCCTTTGGCAGTCAGAGTAATACAGGATTTACCCACGAAGTAGATTTTCTCTGTTACTATGTCACAAAGAAACTCTGCGGGCAACCAGTAGGATTATATGAATAAATTATTCCCCCATGTGCAACTGAGTTTTTTGGTTTTGGTTTTTTTTTTTTTTTACTAAATCTAGATGAAGTTCAGGAAGTTGAAATAAAAGCTTAGATCACAGCAAACCCTATGAAAGCAGCTGTCCAGTTAGGGGACTGAAGAAGTAACTAGAAAATGGGAAAACTGGTTAGATGCAGGTGCATCAGAGAGGCTGATTTTTTAACCGGGTGGAGTATAGAGACCGTAAAAGTTACAACTGTTTACAGGGAGATGATGTATCTCCCTATACTCAGTAGAATCCAGATTCCAAGATCTGCCCTTAATAATTATAGCTTGCTTTCTGTTCAGAAAAGTAGTGTTTGCTGTGGGTCAATTTTATTGCTTTAATACAGGCATGTGGTCCCATTTGAGATGTCCTGGGTAGATCTAGGGAGAGGCCAGGCAGATGTGACATAGGACTTACAGAAGACTCAAACCCTTTGGTAGTGGCAGCTGCAGGCACAGGGGGGCTTTGGGGCTTTCCAGTGACGTTTAACCAAGAGCTGAGCCCACTGGAAGAAGGAAGCAAAAAAGGCTTCATGTTGAGAGGCATCTGCATCCCCCACCAAATCTGCCTGAAACTGTGAATGCTAACCACAGATGAAAAACCAAGAGAAGTAAGAACATTTATAATTTTGCATGTTGCAGCCTAATGCAGTCCTTTCCCTTCATTCAAAACATGTTTTGAAGGAACTGATCTTTAGCCCAAAGCTGGCACCTGACAAAATCACCAAGCTTTACTCTTCTAAGTTCATAACTGAAAACCAGCTAAGAGAGTACAGGGAAAACCCCATCTCACAATAGCAAATTATCTCAGAAAACTTCTTTGCAGTATTTCATGATCATGCAGTTATTAAAAGAGTTGCTTTTCATGTTACCTCAGCTGAATTTTAAAACTCCATGATTGCCAGAATTAATATTGTAACAAAACCATAGATAATTAGCCTCTTGGGACTCTGAGTTTTCACTTTATTGAATATAATAGCCAACTGGAAGTTTTTTGCAGAAGATCAGAAAGGAAAAAAAATAATCCATAGAGGACATTGAGATACACACATATTAATCAGTTAATTCAGTCATGAATTTTTCAAGAAAATTACTTTCATAGAGTTTGTGGTTGGGGAGGTGGAGAAGGAATGAGGAGAGGAAGAGAAAGAGAAAATGCTCAAGCAACCAAAAATTCTGTGACTGGAATATTCTCCTGAAGACTACAGATCCAGGTTCAAGATCCAGCTTTGCCCCTTACCCTCCAACATGTTCTTACAGTACCTTCTGCACAAGCAACTACATAGGTAGTCATTGTTGATGCTCAGCTGAACATCTCCAATAGTAAAGGAAAATGACAGTCTGCTATGGAAGTGACAAGTGAATTTATTCAAATAATAACTGCATTGCATTTCAGTGATCCCAAAGAGCACCAAATCCTAAGTTTGCAAGAACAACAGTGAACAAAAAAATTACATTTGCTGTAGACAGTGACAGAACAGAAGAAAATAACCTTTCTATGTAAATTCTGTTACAAAACTGTAGTAGAAAAAATATGCTGAAAATTACATGATCTGTCATCAGTCATAAAAACAGTCTAAAAATCATTGACTCTTTGTAAAGTAAGAGAGGTTATTTTCTTTACTTAATTTGGGTGATGTAATTTTGGCTTTATTAAGAGGAGCATAGCCATTATTCCAGTGTTCCTGGTTTTGGAGCCAGTGCCCTTGTTGACAGTTCCTGTGTCCCCCTGTGGCACAGAATGATGCTGTGTAGGCATACGGAGTGAAATGTTAATGTTGCAATTGCAAAGCAATTCTGAAAGAATCAAAATAGGCAAAATAGGTCAGAAAAGGAAGTAAGTATCTTGTAGTGCCAGACACTATTAGGAATAGCATAACCTAAAAAGTTGTCTCACTGGGAGCATCCTCAGGGCAAAGTATGGAGAAGAGTTCCTTTGATTTAAGAATGTTTATTTCAATTACTCTACTCCCTTCTCTACTTTCTTGTAGAAGCAAAAGACTTGAGGTCTTGGAAGTATAAGTATCATCATCACTTTTACTCAAGAAGGGACTTAATCATACACTGAAAGTATTTTTCTTGTTCTTGAAATCATACTTACAAACTATGTTTTACAATCCAGCAAATTCCAACAGCTCTTGCTGAGAACAGGAGCGGGCACTTTTTGTCACTAGGTGCTTGTGCTTCAAGGACTGTTAAAATTGAAGTAGTCATTACAACAAAGTTGCTACTAACTGCAGAGCTGCAGGTTCATTGGTTTGCTGCTTTGTAGTTGACCTAAAGCTCAAGGGTTTACACAAAAGCTCACGCTCCATTTACCGTGAAAGGCTCAGGAGCTCCCAGAATTAAAAGATGTCACTATTGTTCCAAGAGGCTTAGGGTCTTGGTCAACATTTTCTTGACATGCTGTTATGATCCAATTCATTAAATTATTAAAGAGAGATGTCTCTGCCCAAAATAAGTTGCAAATGAGACCATATGCCAAAGTCAACAGTACGGATTTTTATTTAACAGTAAATGTGAGGTAGAGAGAGATAGAAATAGGAAAAAAGAGGGGGGGGAGAGAAAGAGAGTGACAGACAGATTAAGTAGAAAAAAATCACCACTCCATGGATTCCAATGGCATCCTGCTGATCCTCTTCTTGTGGTCTTCTTGGTGTTGAGAGTCCCCATCTTGTTGAAGTGATGACTGCAGTCTGGATCCATTGAGGGAAGCCCTGGGTGGTGAGAAAAGAAGCCTGTGTGGTGACAGAAGAAGCCCCAGATTATCTTGAGGGAAGAAGCCCGTGGTGGTAAAGGAAGTCCCATGTGATGTGGGAAGAAACCTGTATGGTGGGCGAAGAAGTCTATGGTGCTAAGGAAAATCCCAGGGATTTTTATTATGCTTAGGCTAGGTAGAAACACCCCCAGTACCTCCCCTGAGGTGGGGAGTTTTACAATGAATGATGTAATACTGGATCACAGAACATTTCATGAGTCTTTGACACCTTCTAAGACAACTGCCTGTTCCATCAGCGCAGTTGAGTCCATTATGGCCCATCAGCAGAGATTAATATCTTCAGGCTACATGTTCATTGTTCCAGTAGTTCCCTGGAGGAGAGGTATCACAGCTGAGTCATTTGTTTAAAGATGAGAAACACTACCCTGCCTCGCAGGATTTGCCTCTTTCCTTACTTTGCACATCGTCAGCTTTCACCTTGATTGTCTGAGCCATTAGGATTCCAGTTTCTCACACTTATGGATACATTCTTTTCCTAGGATAATTGGACAATAGTACCACCTTTATCTTATCTCAAGTTCCTGTCACAGTCCAAATTAGTAGGTGTATTCAGGAAGGGGTGGGCTTCAGTGAGCGGTTGCTTCTTTGCACAATTTGCTACGGTGGACAAAAGTACTTCAGTGATTTTAACAGTATTTAAGCCATTAACTATTTCAGTCTCCCACACATTCTCTGCAAGGGGTTTGTTGTTACAGCTGATTTACAGGCCTGCCTTTGCCTTGCAGAAATTTTCAAAATACTAAATGCAATTTTTTTTGCTATTGATACACAGAGTGAGGACAGACTACAGCCATAATTAGAGAACAGACTATTTTTCCACATTTTGTGATAGGCAGCACTGTAGTAGCTGTCATTTTAATAAATAAATGTTAGGTAGTTTGGAACCAGCCCTTAGATCTGGATGTCATTTTTACTTACTGGTACTTTCGTAAACATCCAATTCTTGTGACACATTTATTTTCCTGTGTCGATAGTGGTAGAAATTTTGTTTCCCCTTTGTCAAAGCTTTGCTTGGGACGTTCTCTAATCCAGCGCGGGAGATTATCTTGCACTGAACTGCAGTTCTAATGTGGGGCAGATCAGGAATGGAAAATGAACGACAAGGATTGAATGCAGAGATTTCACAGGGCAAAGCAGGGGCATAGAAAAGGTCAACCATGCTTCAAATTTTTATCAGTAAAAGAAGATAAAGTGGATAAATAAAGAACTGTCCTTGAGTGGTATATCCAGGAGCAAGTCATTTTGCCTGCTGCAGAGGATCTTAGGGTGCTAAGAGATTAAGAAAAGAAAATACACCTGTCCAGGCTTTCTGACCTATTTCTAGTGTAAGGATTGACTTCCACTGCCGCTAAAATATATTTTTGTGCCTTCCCCCACATCCCCTTCCAACATTAAAGGGTACTATGGCTCTTGTCTCTTTTCCAGATAGGAGAAATTACAGCTAAAATACTTAAAATTTAATTAATTAATCTACACTTTGCATTACATTTAGGGAAATATTTTTAGAGTATCAAGATAAATTCACTATCTACATCCCACGGAAAAGCACTTGCATCGTGGTGGAAATAGCCAAAATGAGATTTCAAGATGAATTCGTCCTAGAGTTTTATGGAGTACATTTGTCCATGCCTACTTCATATCTTCCTGTCACTTTTACTGTATGTGTTTGGGATGCAACTTCATCTAGGAAAAGAACTTGTGATTCTCTGTAAATCTTTTAACATCCTAGTCTCCATAGAAAGAAACCGTGTTGTAAACAGATTTAGTTAACTTGCAGTTTCCAGTGGAATTGGAAAATTGGCAATATTTCCAGGATTTTACTGTAGCAGGTACTGTCAATTAGGAGAGTTAGAAAGTGTAAACAAACTGAAAATACGGGTATAATCAATAAACAATTTTCAAGAAATTAAAGGCAGATGATTGTTCATACTTTTTATGATCTTCCTCCTGCTTAGCAAAAGAGGAATTGTAGCTTTAATTTGTCCCTACACTGCATATGCCAATGCCTGCTGGATTTTCAAAACATGATGAAACAGAGCCTAATGAAAAAAGTTTCTTTCATTTCTGAAAACATGCAGTCTTAACTGAAAAACATAAATCCAAGCTAAGCCTCTGCTGACTGCAGAAAACAGCATTCTGAAATAAGTCCCATTCAGTCTAGAGTTTCTTTGAACTATAAAACCCAGCTTATTGATCAATGATAACTGTGTGAGCTGAGTTATTTGTGCAGCAATTTCTCCCATGCTTTTCCCAGGTAAGATGGTGCCTGGGGACGTAATTTTCTGTGACCCATCTACAAATTCTAAAGAAAACAAAGCATTGGAAATTAAGATGTCTGTCTACCCCACCTAAGACATCTTTGGAGCATAAGCAGTGAAAACCCACCCACAGTGTGAGTCCCCCATGGAAGATATTTGCAACTTTTGGATTCTCATTTCTGTGTAGCTTTGATATTCAAGTTTGAGCTGTTCTTCTGCCTCTTCAGTTATAAAAGCATACTTTCTAAGCAAGTGAAACTGATAGTATAACTTGGAGCAGAAAGAAATTGCTACATGATTTAGTTTTTCAAATCAACATAAGCAGTTAATCATAGTGAAATAACTTTAAGAAATGAAATAGATTTTTAATATCATCAAAATACATTTCTGCAGTTTGCAGGCATGAAATACTCCATTGCCTATTTGATATTTTGTGGACAAAAAGCATGGAGGATCTTAACCACTTCACTCCCTTCTCTAGATGATTTCTGTCCTCCAGCATGTTCCTGAATAGGTGATTTGGACCTACAGGTGCTGCTCTTATGTTTTCAGAGAACAAACATTGCAAGTTTTCTTAGCAGAAACCCATCAAGGGAATCAGGGTTTTTCTAATGATTCCACAAGGCCCATTTTGCTTTCATGAGAAGATTGAATTAAAGTACCTAAGTTACATTAATTTTTTCTTAGATCTTCAGCTTTCTAAGATATGTGCAGTCCTTCCCACCTAGATCCTTATGCCTTTGCTATGCAAACAAATATGCTCCATGTTAGAACACAATGGGATGTTTTAATTCATGGATTCATTAACCTTATCAACAAAAGGGATTATTTTCATCTGTAACTCTGCAGTGTGCCACGGAATTCTATTTTCCAAATAAGCACCACATAAAACAGCCCATCAGTATCAGGAAAATATTTTTTAACCCTGATAAAAAGTCCACCACACTCAAGCTTTCCAAATTTTAGATTATTCAATAGCAATGAAATTACAGATGTTTACATTTAATATATTCATCCTATTAAAATCTGATATGCTGGAACTTGCTGATTGAATGAAAACTCTTGCACGTTTAGAGAGCTGAGAATATAATAAATATTCATTTGATTAGCTGTATAACATTGAAAAGTACAGCTGGCTCAGGAAGGCTCATTTGCTTGGTTTACTATCTGTATCTGTTAACATTAGAAAAGATTGCAAAAATTTATCTGCCAGAGGGTTTAATAAATAAAGCAGAGGTTCAATTTTTTCCCCTCTGACTGATACTTTTTGATATTTAGATACTATATAGAGGGAAAAAAATAGGAAAGTTGCTTTCTACAAAATATAGGCTCGCCAGTTATGTCTAAAAGTACCAAATAGAAGTAAAATAATAATTATTGATAAAAATTATTGATGTAAATCAGAAAAGCATTATTTATTGATAACATCATCTTAGAATCAGCAACTTTTAGTGCTTTCTCTTTTTTTTAGGTCTTTCAAATGAGGAGAAATTAATTTCATTTGCAAAAAGCAAGAGGCTGATAGATATATCAGTCTTGTTTAACCTATTTTTCAGTGATCTGGATGAAGGGACTGAGTGTACCCTCAGCAAGTTTGCTGATGTTACAAAATTAGGAGTGGCTGATCCACTAGAAGGATGTGCTGCCATTCAGTCAGACCTGGACAGTCTGAAGAGTTGAGCGGAGAGGAACTTTAATGAAGTTCGAACAAGCAAATGGAGGGTCCTGCATCTGGGGAGGAATAACCCCAGGCATCAGTACAGGCTGGGTGCTGACCTGCTGGAAAGCAGCTCTGAAGAGAAGGAGCTGGGGGTCCTGGTGAACAACAATTTGCCCATGAGCCAACAGTGTGCCCTCGTGGGCAAGAAGGCCAATGGTATCTTGGGGTGTGTTAGGAAGAGCATTGCCAGCAGGTTAGGGACGTGATCCTGCCCCTCTACTCAGCCCTAGTGCGGCCACATCTGCAGTGCTGTGTCCAGTTCCAGGCTTCTCAGTACAAAAAAGTCATACAATTACTGGAGGAGGTCCAGTGGAGGGCTAGGAGGATGATTAGGGAATTGGTGTATCTCTCTTATGAGGAAAGGCTGAGGGAGCTGGGCCTGTTCAGCCTTGAGAAGAGGTGGCTGAGAGGAGATATTTGCATACAAATATCTAAAGGGCAGGTGTCAAGAGGGTGGAGCAGACAACTGGCAATTGGCACAAACTAAAACAAAGTTCATTCTGTAAATCTTCTTTCCTCTGAGGGTAACCATGCACTGGAAGAGGCTCCCCAGGGGGGCTGTGAAGTCTCCTTCTCTGGAGATATTCAAAACCCACCTGGATGCAATCCTTTACAACCTGCTCTGGGTGAACCTGCTTCAGCAGGGAGGCTGGAATAGGTGACCTCCAGAGGCCCCTTCCAACCCCAACCATTCTGTGATTCTGTGATACACAGTGTTAGAAGCAGTATCTGTATTCAGCAGCTGCTCTAGGTTTGTGTACAGCTGACCCAAGCATATGGACCCTCAGATGTAACACCACAGAATCTACTTTTTCTTTTTTATGACATGAAGGTGTAGGAAGGATATTAATTTCACTCATGGAGAGGAAAAGTGGGTGACTTTTATCAAAGAAAAAATATAGAGAATAATGTTAATTTGTAGTTATCAGTAAATTTGATAACAGATCTTATCCACTTTCTGAATGCAAAGATTACTTTTAAATCAACTCAGTGTTTTGAAATAAGTGGATCAAATTCACTAATTCATCTAATCCAGACATATGCTGCCACTGTTCAAAATGTACATGTTTGGAGAACAGCTTGTGGCAAATTCTTACAAGAGGTATGAATAGGTTTCTAAAAATTTTTAAGGACAAGTGGAATTATTTACCACCAGTCAAGTTATCTGGGGCTTCCTTTAATTATTACATTACATTACATTATTTTATATTACATTATTAAATGCTCTGCTTAGATAAAATAAAGGACCAAAGATGCTATTTAAGAAAAAAATATGTGTCAACAAAACCCTAGTTAAATGCCAGGCATGGGAGGTTTCTTCCCAAGAAGAGACCTGCCGTCCTGGGAGAGACCAAATAGCCACGCAGCTCTGCACTGACCCTTGGCTGTGACCAGTGGCAGAGAGGACATTGCCTACAGCACCTTCCCCAGACATCTCCTCAGCTTTCACAACCATTAATTTCAGATTTAATCTGCAGTGGGCCCACCCCTGTGAATTGGTCTAATCCCTTTCTAAAGCCTTTCATTCTGGCCTTCCAGAACGTTGCCCCACCTTCTCTCTCCCAAGCTGTAGATAGGGAGTTCATGGACATAGCAGGCTCCTTCCTTTAAGCAGAGGCTCTTTTCTGCTTCTTTCTGCCATGCTACCTTTCTCTGAATCGTTGTGAATTCATTGCTATGATTTTTGAGATGAAGATGCTGAAACTATCAGCAATACTTCAGGTGTACACTAGTAACTAACAATAATTTGTTTCATTTGTTGTTGTTTTTCTAACTCTTTAAGACCTATTGACTGTTTTACTGATTTTGTGTTTATAGAGAAGTAGGAATACATTTCCAGGTCTCTTGAGTGATAATAATTAATTTAGGGCTCATCTCCGCTTAAGCTTAGGCAGGGTTATTTTTTCCCTATGTGCATCATCTTGCATTGCTTTTCATGAGATCTTGTCTGCCACTTCACTGAACCCACTCGGGGTACTGACAGTTTTACAGCTCTTCCATGCCTGTTGTAGATGTGACCATTCTGAACGATAAAATTTCTCCATTGTGAAAATTCACAGTTGATTTCTACCTTTGTTATTAGCTTTTAGCTAATTAATCTTCTATGAGAGTAGTTCCTTCTTATCCCTTCAAAGCAAGTATTTCACCACCAAAGGCTCTTAAAAATTAAGTTTCCCAACATATTCTAATGTGGTCGTTTTTTATGAAGCAACCTGCACATCATGTAATCTGCATCCCTTAGAAGCACTCATGTTTATAAATAAAGCCTTAAATAAATCCTCCCTTCCCAAGGAAGCAGCAGGGACCATGGCAGTCAGGATACTGTGGCTTAGGAGGATTCTCAGGCAGAGTTCCACTGGGAAGAGATGCAGAGACCAGAAACTCCTCAGGATATTACTTGGGAGGGAAGGAGTTTCTCTTCGTTTTATCTGGAAATGGACATAAACGAGTTCCTGCTGGATGGCTATGAGTTCCGTTAGTAAGTCACTGGATTTGCACATAAAACCCTGATAGAGCATAACAGTGTCACCTTGAATCCCTTAGAGATTTAGAGATTCAGAGTCCTTCTGCAAAAGCTTTCTACACTCTACTCTGCAGCAAGATTGTATGACAACACATGGCACCAATACAACCTGAGAAGAGGAGCGTTAAATCCTCAAATACAGTAGAATCCTCAAGTGCAGTAGAAAAGGTACCTTGACAGACACAAGCTTTGTTTTGATGTTCACCTACTGTTGATCCTTTCATAACATGAATATTTAGAGTGGGTACCTTTATCGGGAAGGTAAAGACCGTTAGGCTTAAGGGGAAGAAGAGAAGAACACAAAGTTCCTTCTTCTCCCTCCCTTCCCTTTTCTCAGGATTTGAATCAGAATTAGACTCTCGTGGCTCTTCCACCTCCAGCTTTGATTTTAGCAGACATCTCAAACATACAGACATCTGCTCTATTCACTTGTCAGGTACAAGAAGTCCAACAGAAATTGTTCTGGCAAATTAATAGGATTTCCCACCCCCCACCCTCCCACACCCCTCACCACTGAAATGATGTCTCTACTTAAATATTTAGTCTAGCAAAAACACCTTTAGGGATAGAAATGGCAAGTACAGAAATTTTGACTATGGCATATTTCATGTTCTTTCTTACTACTAAATTTCTACTTTTTCACATAAGACAGTCTCATTTTCAGATCTCCACTGATATGTAGTAAAAACATGACAATTTCAGACAGATCTTTTTTTTACATATACCAGAATCAGGTACATTTTAGTGTTAGTTTAAATGACTCTTGGTTATACTTTAAGAATTGATTTGATGAAAAAGGTTTTGTGTGAATATAAACTGTTTCAGTGTCAGGTTACTCTTTTACTTGTTTACTCACTCATGTACATGCATGGCAGTTATACATCTGCATTGAGGGCAAAAGAAACACAATTTTTGTAGAAAGTGGGTCTATTCATATTTAGTGTATTTTAAAACATAGAAAGATTTAGACATTGTGGCATAAGTTAGGTGTTTATTTCCTAAACAACAAGACATTTCTGAAGTACACTAATTGTATCTGTATTACTAAAGCCAAGATCTAATTCATATTCTTGTCTCGACTATAGTAGTAAAGAAGCATGCAGTTTGATTATGCCTTGCACTTCAGAGTGTTCACTTATACTTTCAGTTCTCAGAAAATTAATTTTTAACACTGTAAAAACACTTGCATCCATACTAGAAACAAAGGTCACTTTGAGGTATGTGTGTTGTGACTTCATATGGGATGTGCGGTCTGTGTTAGTCACCATCACCTTCAGAGAATGTTTATCAGAGGGCTGAGAAATTTGTTCTGCAGCAATGTATTCTGAACACATCTCCTGTTAGATTAGAGCTTTGGTTTATAAGAACATTGATAGCCTACATATTTCCCAAAAAGTGTTTGAACAATCTTTTCTTTCACTTTTCCAAGTTCTCTGTAGATAATAAAATTTTAAGGATATATTATTTTTGAAAAATGAAACACAACTCTTTTTAAACACCAGTTGCAGATAGATAGTGGGACTGAATTGCTTTGTGCTAAGTTTGCCAAGGCTGAAGTGTGGGATTGGGGAGGGGTGCTCAGGCACCATTAGGATACTAATCGAATATATAGTCAAATTTAATTGTGATAAGCATATTGATGAGTAGTAGAAAGAAAGAGCCTAGAGAAAAGAGTCAGCCATAGCATATGCATTTAGTTAAAAACAGAGGATAATAGTAAAGAAACACTGGGTGAAAAATCAAGAAGAAAATTTAGAAAATTCAATGGAAAATGAGGGACAAGACAGAACAAGAACATGGATGAAGTAAACAGAAAGGTGGAGAACCACAGAGAAGAACAAAAGGAGAAACAAAGTTGTTCCGTAATGTTTTGAGAAGGCGCTGAGATGTGATGTAGTACATGTCTATGTACTCATAGTTATCTATAAATTCAATTCTGTTCATATATTATTCATATCTAGTTAGAGAGCTGCACATCTCAATAAATCTTCTGTATTATTTCTATTTATCAGTTAACATATTTGAATGGAGGAGAACAATTTCATGAACCCTGGGCATTTTCAGTAATTACATCTGTTTGTATATAAAATAAATCATGTCTGTAGTGCCTCTATTGCAACATACAAATAAAGAAATTCTGTGAACTAGGAGGTGGGAGGCAATTTATGACTACTACTTATCGTGCAAACTTATCCCCTTTCCCCTGTTGTAATGCCCTATTGTTCTCCTGATCTGTTTATTATCTTGTTACGTGCCGGGTTTGCAAAATAGCTGAACTTTAAACTTATTTTGGACTTCAGATATATATATATGCACCATGTATATATACGCAGCTGGATTCTGAATTTTTAGTGAAAAAACACAGCATTAATGCAAATGACATCGCATAAGAATTTATATCCTTACATGTTTTTACACGAGCCGTTTTTTAATTCGTATTGAACTTTCTTCCAAATGAACTCATTTCCTTTTGCCTGTGAACATCACCATTTTTTTCAGCATACGTTAACTGTGACTATTGTTTCTTGTCTAGCTGTGCCCCATAAAATCGGGCGGATAATTGATGGAAGTCCTGCGGATCGCTGTGCAAAACTTAAAGTTGGAGACCGGATCTTAGCTGTGAATGGCCAGTCTATTATTAACATGCCTCATGCAGATATTGTGAAGCTAATTAAAGATGCAGGTCTCAGTGTAACTCTTCGCATCATTCCTCAGGAGGGTAAGTCAATGGCCCTTAAAAACAGGAAGAAAATTTTAAGTAGCCTCCAATTAGCTTAAATTATGTCACTGCTTGAGAGAGCATCTTTTGTTCTTCTTCCTGAGCTGTAATGTGCAGTAGACCAAAATTATGGGCTTAGAACTATCTCAAATAGGATCTGAATTCTTTAAAAGATTCCCACTTATGAAAAGGGCATTTAAAGTAAACCTGGAGGAACCTGAGAGACAGAGAGAGATGATGTTAATGTGTTTTGGAAAAGCACTCTATAAGAGAGCCAAGTTTTAACTTCGTTCACTTATATCTTGCCAAAAGCCAAGCCAAAGTGTGGCAAAGTGATTCACAAGAGACTGCAATGGCATTCACCAGGCTACCAGCTACCTGTGACAAAGAGTGATGTGAAGTTTGGCAGTTTCCTCTATCAATATCATGTAGTGTTGTAGCACTATAAATGCACAGGGCAGGAAAAAACTGAACCCTAAATTATCTCATTTGGAGGGTGAGGATAAGGGGACAGACTCATTATTCTGATCATTACTCCACAGCTAATCAGTGAAGATCTTTTGATGTTGGTTCCATGGGGTTTGGGGCAGATTTCAGGGCTTTTTTTAGTTTAACAATGTGCTACACTGCAGCATGAATTGTACCATATTAATGAGACTATGGCTTTATATCTCAGCAACAAATACCAGTACAGCTGGGAATGTCACACAGCAAGTAATGGAATTACTTAATGATCCATGGTCCAGTTAGATGACCTTCATCTTCTGCTGCTGCATCCAGCAACAGAACAGGGAAATAGTCTGACACTGGTCATGGACTTCAACTGAGGGAACTCATCTACTTTGTTAAATGAATTCAGTGAAGGGAAAACCACAAACGTAACAAATTCAGAATTCACATCAATTGGCAACTGTATAATTACAGGAGGTCAGCTTTGCAAGCATCTACAAATAAGTGTGATGCTTCATACAGTACATGCAGTTTATTTAGGCCTCTCTGTATCCAGGTTAAATAACATAATTAATAGTTCGGTGTTAGAGATAGATACATTAAATTAGAAAGAAAGCAGAAGTGCATCTGAGTTGTCGTGCTACAATGTGTTCTCGGGTGCTGGTGGTAAGAAATTATCTGTGCCCAAGGCATGGCTTCCCTGTGTGACTGTTTGACACTGGACACCTCATTTGCCTTCTGATATTAGTTTCCCAGCTCATAAAAATTGGGAAAAAAATCTAATACCTCTGTAATATACTTTCAGGTGAAAAATACCATATAAATGCAAAGCAGTTTTAGAAGCAGCTCATGATTTGACTATTTCATCCATAGTTATGAGAGTAATGTAGAAACTAGGGACAACATTTCCAATCTTCCTCTCTGAAACTTGCAATACAGAAGAGACTCACAGATGCAAAATGGGCAATTACAGCCTTAAGCATAGTAATTACACAGACAAGTATTGCTTATGCCTGCATGAGGAGTGTTTTAAGTGCAAATATACATGCTTTTTTGATAATTAATCCTAAACTGAAAATGTTTTTAATAAAGTAGCCAAAATTTGTAAAATAATTATGAGCATCAATTAGGTAAGTAGAGAGCCATTAGAAATGTGCAGTCATAGGGAAAAACTCACATGTTAAAAATTAAAAAATAAAATAATTAAAATAGATTGAAATGTAAAACTAGGCAAGATCCTGATCATGTGTAGCTATTGCCATTAGGGGGGCTCTGCCATACCATACAGAAGTCCATTTTGGATGCTTTGCACTACACCACACTGGCCTCACTCATTCTGTTGCAAGCAGGAATGAAAAAATGCAATGTGTGCCTTTGCTGTTTATAATGCAGAACTTCTGCAGTGCTCTGTCATCTTGTGGCTGGAGTCTCTCTCATTTACACTTTTTAGTAGGTAAATAGTGAACAACAGAACTGTACCAGTGTGTTGGAATAAATATGTTTGTTATGAGCTCAGTGCCAAATGTGTCTTCCCCCAAGCACAGCAGGAAGCCTGAAGGAAGATTGGCATCCTTTATTTGTAACAAGGCCACAAGACCATATTCCCTACACCAATCTCTCTGTCTTTTTGAATTTTATGTTGTTTGGAAAGAAGGATGCTGTTTCTCTGCAGTGTTCCTGTGCGAAACCTTGGTCCTTTGTCACAGTACAGTGAAATAAAAATCACTTTAAATGGTTACTCAGAATTTATTGAGATTGGTTTTACTGTTTTACTGTTTGCAGTCCCCAAAAATTTAAAAAGACAGGAAACTCTTGATGAGCTCAAAGACAGCAGGAGCTAACATAAGGACACAATGTTTGTAACACAAAAGGTGTTTTGCCTTTTGTGACAAGTCTGTCATCCCAAACAGCGGTGAAAGCACTAAAATTGTTCATTCTCTCACAATGAAAAGTGTTTTTTTCTAAATGAAAAGCATTTCAAATGTCTAGTAGCTGTGCTAAAGCACATGGAGAACAGGAAGGTGATTCAGGACAGCCAGCACAGCTTCACCAAGGGTAAGTCCTGTCTGACCAATCTAGTGTCATTCTACAATGTAGTGGCTAAATCAGTGGACAACAATGGACAAGGGAAGAGCTATGGATCTCATCTATCTGAACTTCTGTAAGACCTTTGACACAGTACCCCACAACATCACTCTCTCTAAATTGGAGAGAGATTAATTTGGTGGGTGGACTGTTTGAGGGATGAAGAATTGATTGGAGCTCAGTGTCCTGATGGAGATTGGTGGTGTCCCTCAGGGATCCATACTGGGATCAGCACTGTTTAATATCTTCATCAATGACATAGACTGTGGAATCAAGTGCACCCTCAGCAAGTTTCAGATAACAGCAAACCGAGTGGTTTGGTTGATACAACTGAAGAGCAGGATACCATCCAGAGGGACCTGGACAAGCTTAAGAAGTGGACCCATGGGAATCTCATGCAGTTTAACAACACCTGGGTTGGGAGCAGCCCCCAGTATCAGTACAGGCTGGGGGATGAAGGGACTGAGAGCAGCCCTCTGGAGAGGGACTCAGAGGTACTGGTGGGTGAAAAGCTGGATGTGAGCTGGCAATGTGCACTTGCCTGAGAACCAATTGTATCCTGGGCTGCATCACAGGAAATTATGCAAATTTCCAGAAGGTTGAGGGAGGTGACTCTGCCCCTCTACTCCACTCTGGTGAGACCCCACCTGGAGTGCTGCATTCAGCTCTGGGGTCCTCTGGACCTGTTGGAATGAGTCCAAAGGAGGGTCATGAAGATGGTCAAAGGGCTGGAGCATCTTTCCTATGAGGAAAGGCTGAGACAGTTGGGGTTGTTCAGCCTGAAGAAAGGGTCACAGAGACCTTATTGCAGCCTTTCAGTACTTAAAGGGGGCTTGTAAGAAAGAGGGGAACAGACTTTTTAGCAGGGTCTGTTGCCATAGGACAGGGGGTAAGGTTTTCAACTAAAAGAGGGTAGATTCAGACAGATATAAGAAAGAGATTTTTTTATGATGAGGGTGATGAAACACTGAAACAGATTTCCCAGAGAGGTGGTAGATGCCCCATCCTGGCATCCCTGGCAAAATTCAAGGCCAGGTTGGAGAGAGCTCTGTGCAACCTGGGCTACTTGAAAATGTCCCTGTTCTTTGCAGGGCAGTTGGACTAGATGACCTTTAAGGGTCCTTTCCAACACAAACTATTCTATGATTCTATGGTTCTAGGATTCCATGATCATTATTTCTATGCTTTAAAAGAAAATGTGAAACATGGAAGCAATTTACCTTGTTCAGGTGGGTTTTTTAAATAATGAAGGTATAAACCAGAATTATAGAAGTGACCAACATTTTAGATTCCACAGACTGTCAAAAGGATACCATTAGGTTCAAATGTCTTAAAATCTAATTATGACCCAAGAGAGTAAAAGCAACAAAGCATAAATTTGCAGAGGTAGCATATGAAAAAAAAATTATTATTGTCTACCTTTGCCCTTTATTAAATGCTGCACTGTGACAGGTCTTTAATCTCCAGCTTCCCATTACGCAGAGCTGAACAGCCCAGCCTCGGCCCCCAGCTCGGAGAAGCAAAGCCCCATGGCCCAGCAGCACAGCCCCATGGCCCAGCAGAGTCCCCTGGCACAGCAGAGCCCCGTTGCCCAGCAGAGCCCCGTCACCCAACCACCGCCTCCACAGCCCCTCCAGCCACAGGGACACGAAAACAGGTTTGTTCATTTTCTTACATGTCTTTTTTTTTTTTCTTCCCCTTGTATAATAGAGTTTTGGAGTCAGGAGGATATTTTTATAGCAGGTTTTATCTGTGATGTATCATTTGCCAGCCAATTCTCATGTGTAATTTATGCATATGCATTAGCAAATTTATCTGTAATGGAAATTAAATGGTAGGGGGATAGAAAATTTCTGACCAGCTGTCTATATAAAAAGCACACTTAGGCTGTGGGATGGTACAACTTCGTGTGACCTCCAATCAACACTATTTAGGTTTTGGATTATTTTTTAGCAAGTTAAATGAGGCTGATTACACTGTCTTTATGCTAATCTTCAGTAACCAACACACACAATCAAGACCCTCCTCCCCTAATGATGCTGGTTACAGGATTGAAACTTTTTGCTTCTGAAGATACTTGAGTTCAGTTGTGATTTAGACACTACGCCCTCTAATTCTCCTTGCTTAACAGATGTAGTACTTTCACTTGCCCAAAATTATCTTTTCTCTATTAGTCACACTAGGAAAATTAATTTGCCTTATATTTCATTGAGTACTTTTTCCAAAAGTGATCACCTCCTAGAAGACGTATGTTTCTGATAAACTTCAATACAAAGCTTTCACAAATGTCTCTGCTCAGTTGGAAGTCAGAATTAAATTGGGAATTTTCAGATGGGACCAGCAAAATTATATAAATTAAAGTTCCACTGAAAAGTGTAAGCTATAATTGGTCATATCACCATTTACATATTCAACAAAAATTGCAATGGCTTCACCTGTGCATAAAAGGTTCATTTTCTAAGATACAACTGTGGTCATATGTGTCTTAGAAACCTGCCTAAGGATGGCTCTTATTTCAGAAAAAGGTCCATTACTGCTAGTTCATATAGTATTATTTTTCACTAGATTTTATAAATTAGATTACAGCTTGTTTATATAGCCACATACATTGTTTCTGCACCAAAATACTATAAGATATTTAAAACTTCTAGGAATATTACCAGACACGTCTATCTCATATTGGCCTTTTTAGCCACCAACGTGCTTGCAACAAACGCGGGTAGAGCCCTCCCCAAATCTCCGTTCGCGAAGCCCAACCATGATGATGAGGAATATTAACTAGTATTTTTACTTCCAGTATTAATAAGGCTTAGTATCATGGTAAGCCTGTTTGTTCTCTGTCTTCTTTTTACAGGATCATGATACTGAGTAAAGAAAGTAAGAGGATTGCATGTTCACGTGCAGGTCTTATTATAGATGCCACGTATGGGTTTTAAAAGAACACGTGGCAGCAGGCTATTTTAATCTTCTCAGAGAAGTCATAGGGAAATAGTTTAGATATTTTTGTGTCTGGTTAGACATTCAGCTTATTAAAACTATTGAGTAACAAGATTTGTCATAATGTTACTGTAACTGTATTAATAAAGTAACAACATTTTGAAACATATCTGAAACATTTTGAAACATTTAGATTCAGATTATTTTTATATGTAAATTAACATAATCAAAACAATGCTCTCGTTTTTTTCAGAATGTAATTTCTTTTAATCAATAAGTACATTTCAAAATCCCTTCCACAGTCTTTATGTGTCTCTGTATCTTCATGTATCCATGTACATACATGGTCACTTGGTTGACTGAAAACTTCTAGTCCATTATTAAAGCAGAGTTTTAAATGTCTATTACCTGTATAGGAAATAAGTATTTCCTTCAGCAACTAGGGAAGAATGTAAAAACATCCACTATATGAACATTTTTGTTAAAATCTTAACCAAACTACTATTACACAATTACCTTGCTATAAAGGTTCCAGACTTCCTTTGGGCTTCTTAGCCTTACCACATGGCTGAGGTATGGAGGTTTGCAATAAGAAATGTTTTTTACTTCACCCTGAAGTGTGAAATACCATTATGCACTGATTCCCATGTGGTAAGGGAAATTCCTAACTGAGTAAATTAAACAACTAGTCGCTGTACCTCAGAAAGTCACATTGTCTTTGAAATTTTAGGACCTATTTCCCTATAACCAGTTACCAGTTAGAGCAATATTTTACTTGTTATTAAATTCTTCATTAACCAAATTTATTTTCCTTTCACCCTTTGTTATTTCTGTGAATAACTACTTAGGACTTACTACAGACTTTTAGCCAGATAGTATTATCGGAAGTGTAGAATAATAATAAAAATAATGCACACTGTATTAACAGATGTTATATTAAAGAATACCTGTCATTAAAAAGATAACAGCTAGGATAAAGAATGTATGTTTCAAAAAAAGAATGTCTTTTTTTAACCTTAAGAAGCTCACAATAATAATAGTTTATGTCAGTGAAATGGGCATAAACCACACTGATGTTCCATTTATTCTATAAAAATGTTAATTCTGGAAAAAAGCATTTTATAAAGACAGTGAATTATTTTGTAGTGAGTATAGTGGGCTTTTTCACATACAGTTTCATCTTCCAAGCAGGAGGTAAGTGGGAATCAAGATGTCTTACTGTTCCTGTCCCTTTGAGTCTAATCCTGATCTCACTGATACAAACTGGAAAATTGCACAATATGACCTGAGGGAAAATTGCTTATGCCCATGTTTCAAAAACGCTCACTGTTTTTGGATGCCTTGAGAGGTTTGCTTCTCTGTGAAAATTTGTTTTGTGCAATTTTGCAGTTAGGCAGGTTGTTTTCCCTCCTCAATTTTGCATGCAATGCATATTCCTAATGGTTTGAAACTTTCTGAAACCAAGCCATTTCACTTTTCTCAGTTATAGGTCAGAAGTAAAAGCCAGACAAGATGTGAAACCTGACATCCGGCAACCTCCGTTTACGGACTACAGGCAATCGTCGACGGACTACCGACAGCCTCCGCTGGACTACAGGCATCCTCCAGTGATGGATTACCAGCAGCCACCACCTCTGGACTACAGGCAGCCACCTCTGATGGATTACAGGCAGCATTCTCCTGACACCAGGCAGTACCCTCTGTCAGAGTACAGGCAGCCCCAGGTACAAACCCAAACACTCCTGAACAGAAGTCATTAGGGTGTGTGGGGAGAGGTCATGTATACTGGTAAGGAAGATGACATTAGAGAAGGAAAAGACACATTTGTTGGCTTTACTCCGAGTTACTATTTCTCTGTAGAGGAAGTTACTTCCAAACCATTAAAATTAATGAATAACTGTGTAATCTGTAAAATAACACTACATTTATAATTGTGTCAATATAATGTTAAATAAACACTGTTTTTAAGGTACTGGAGAGTTAAAATAAAAATTCTAACATAAACTACCATTGCATAAGCAGAGGAATTTTTTCATTCCTAGGGACATAGTCATCAAACAGTGGGTGTACTTAGGTCAGACTGCATTTCTACAGCATTCTTGAAAATTAATATTTTATCTAATTGGAATAAATAACTAAATGAATGCAAATTCTGACTGATAAAATTATATTTCTGTTGGTAATAGTCTGGATGAGTAGAAACTAGCTTGTTCAACTAGTTTCTTTGACATCAGGTATGATCTGACAAAATCAAACAAATAAACCTTAGATCAAGAGTTATGGTACCTTGGACAAGACTCCACTGATGACAAATGTTTACTGAAAGTTGTGAAGGTTGAGGATTTAGCTCGAAGTTCAGACTTTCAAACAAATCCTCCATTCTCCTTACATAAAGGTAGGACAAACAGGTCAAAAATATTAAACAAGAGAATGTAAACTTCTGGACACTATATGCTGGAACCATGTATAGATGATTTCTATGTCCATATTTTCAAAGCCAGACACATAAACCAAATCAAGAAAAATAGTGAAATTCTAAAATGGGATCCAGAGAACCCTGTGAAAATATTGTGCATTTCAGTATCTAAATAGCAAATCCTTATGCCCATATGCATACCCTATAAGATGCTTTTTAGCATCTAGAGAGATACTTGGACTGGCTGTTTCTTACCATCTCCAGTCCAATTCTCTAATCACTAGACTACACAACCGTAGCTCGCTCTTTTTTTTCTGCTGCTCCCACAGCTCTTGCACTCTTGACTGCAACAGATCAGAAGATAAATAGCAATTTTCCCCCCCAGACTCCTGCACAGAGGTGGTAGTTTGGGCCAATCAAGGGAAAACTGCAAAGGTGAATCTCAGTCTCTGAAGGCACAGAAAGGGCAAAGGGCAAAACTCAAATCTCCTCCTTCCCACCTCCTCCTCAAGGGACACATTTAACCAAAGGGATGAGAGTTGCTGTACTTTGTGACTCCATGCAGTCAAACCTGCCGATCACATTAAGTACTTCTTGGAATTTAGGAGATGTCTCCTATCAATTTTTACTTGCAATGATGCTTATACAGCAACTGCCTTCTACCTCTCTTGCCAAATCAACATTTCTGCATAGACATAAACATTTATACCTGGGTGCCATGAAAGTATTGAGGGTGAATATGGAACCCATCTCTAGAGCTTTTGGTACCAGGCAACTGCTGTAAAATACTCTTTCAGGGTGTTTTAGACTTAGGCATTTACATCTTGCTACAGTGTCTTTTCAGAAATGGCCAAAATCTGTCAGTGCGTAAGATCCCTTTGTTTGTATCAATTGGATCAATGCATTTTTGATGAGTTGTATTTTAAAGTTTTCTTGAATGTATACCACAATGTTCATGTAGTTAATTATCTTTCATTTTGTATTTGTCTGTACAGGACTTTGATTATTTCACCGTTGATTTGGAAAAAGGAGCCAAAGGGTTTGGGTTTAGTATTCGAGGAGGAAGGGAATATAAAATGGATTTGTATGTGTTGAGGTTAGCAGAAGATGGACCAGCAATAAGAAATGGAAGGATGAGGGTGAGTAAAATGCAGTGTAACTTTTTTTTGCAATATTTACAGATATGTTTGTTGTGGGGTCAAAGAGAAAGCAATTTTTTAATCTCTGATCAGGTTTTAAAGAACTAATGTCAAATACCTTTATAATATAAACTCATTTTGTAGAAATTCAAGAAATTAGCTGATACATATGGTAGATGTGTGTGGTTTCCTTGTAGAATAAATATATTATTGATGGTTGATAATAGCTTTTACCTTGTTATAAATTTTCTCGTTATGTATTTTCCTTCTTATCTAAGCAACTGAAAAATTTCTGACAAATTTTGATGTTTCTTGGATAATGATAGCATAATTAATAGTTATGTCTCTAGTCACAAAAGCAAATTGATAACTATAGGACTTATACTGGATAACTTGGAAACCCAAGACCTCATCTGTGTTATTTTTCTAATTTAAGCAAGTTGCCTTTGTAGTGTTTGCTAAATTTGTTTATTGATATTAGTCAATCTTGTTTGTAGGGATCATGATTTTAAAAAAATGCAAACACATGTTCTATGTAGGGAAAATAACCTAATCAAAAATAGATGAGTTTAATCTGTCCAATTTTGATAAAGACGAGGTATAAACTCATCCAGGCTTGCTGATACTTTGCAAAACAGTGAGTACACAAAAAGGAGAAGGAAAGAACATAGGCAGGTCTACCAAGAGTCAGCATAAAAAATTGTTTATGTATCTAATTAGTGCAGGCATGTTCAACCAGTATATAATTATAAAAATGGGCAATGAAAATTGTGTTCTGTACAGTGGCAATAGCACATTTTAAAAATGTCATGGTTGTTACACATATTCTCTTTCACAGTTCTAGCAATTTGATCAAACTGGGTGTCTTACTGAAAGAGCACTGTGTTTAACTCAGGAGATTTACTGTGCTTCAAATCAGTCTTAACTTGGCAACTTAGTAGAATTAAAATTCAGTTAGTCCTCAGTTATGTCATGGAGTGAAAGCCCCTGGCACTGGGAGCTTGCACAAGGTAATGGTGGCATAAGCAGCCCCTGTGTTGAGAAAGTCAGTGGGGTAGGCAGGCAGGCAACTGGCAATTGAGAAATACTCCCACAGTATTTTTTGTGTCAAATATAGGTGAATTTGTGCTGCAGATAGAACTTTAACTTAAGAATATCTTCTCTGGTGAGTGTTTTCATTCTTTCCTTTCCTGTAGCATTATCATAGTGTCTTGCTCTTAATGAGAAACCATAAGCAAGATGTACAGTAGCAGGCATAATGTGATTAAAGATGGGGAAAAAATTGTGCTTTTAATAAGCTCTGGAATCACATATTTGGAAACATATGGCTAAGAATACAGAACAATAGAAGAAGAACGCCTTTAAAGAGGGTTCATTTCAAATAATAACCTGTATTAGGTAGAAAACTAACTTATTAAAAATCTGTGCATCTAAAGTACTAAAGGATAAAATTAGACTATCCATGCTGTGAATAGCCAAAATATAAAAAGTGTATAACACAAATAGGGTTGGGGTTTTTTTCAATGACTTTAGGAAAATTCCTGTATGTTTTAATGAAAATTGTTAATATACTTTCTAAAATAACTTACTTCAAAGTTTTTTCATTGTTGTGGCCACATTACATAGCCAAGTGTTATTCTGGCCAGACAGTTGTAACTGGGGTTTTTTCTCTCCTTTAAAAGCATCATTCTTTGGAACCAATTTTACCCTGCAGCCTTGTCACTGTCTTGTCTTTTATCCTCCTGTTTAACAGACATTTTAACCTGACAAATGGGTTTGGAACTTGCAAGACTTTTATCTTCAGTGACCTGTAACTGATGGACAGCAGAAGCTCAAAAAACAGCTTCTCCAAATCAAAAATAGAAAAAAACTAAAAATTAATAATTGCTGCAAGCAATAAAGTACACAGGAAGATGAGCAAAGGAAGCAGGGTTCTGAACTCGTATCTCCTTTCCTAAGCTTACATCACCTGTTAAAAATGAAGGTTCATTCCCACTTCTTGGCTGGGACCACCAGCCTGCTTGCTGCATCTTTGTGTCTCCCTATTTCACAGGTTCATCTCTGTAGCAAAACATGGAAAAATCAGTTCAGTGCTTCTTGCTTTATATACCAACATCATTAAAGATCAAATTCTCTGATCCTAGGCTTTCAGCACTGGGGATAGCAAACCATGCTTTTGTGGTAGGATCTTATCAGGACCACTTTCCAGCTAATAGTTCTAATGACCTACTTGTTTCCATTATTGCTTTGCTTTCTGTTTCCTCCCCCTTGAACAGCCCTCTTTAATTTAACTGAAACCTTACGGAAAAAACATTGAAGCAGATAACACAAGATGCAAATCATGCTTATAGAAAAATAATGCACAGAATTCCACTGCTACTCCCACTCATGAAGCAAAGGGAAAAAAAAAGCAAAACCAGCTAGGTTGTTGAAACAAAAATTCATATAATGAACATGTTACCTGTAAAGCATTTATATGTAATAAGTAAACATATTTCACAAATAACATTTTGTCTTCAATATAGTTATAGCCAGCAAAAGTCCTGATAAAGACACATTCACATTGATATAAAGCTCCCTATTTTACAGAAATAAATAAAATAATATAAATTACCTTAAAGTAATAGAGCTGTATCTATACTAGTGGGTTTATAGAATGGTATAATTGAAGCAATATGATCTTTAACTGAAGACAGCTCCAGATAGGCAAGTCAAAATCTGCATGTTTACCTTCTTAGTGGACACTGCAAAACTACCATAATGGGATGTACAGTGTATAGCTGTACATCAGCTATATTTCACTTGTACACATGTTAAAAAATCTGAAAGTCTATCAGCACACATTCAAAATGTTCTGAGGTCTAAACATATGTAAATGTATTGGGCATTACAGATGCAGAGTATAAATTTAAAGAAGTAAAAGCTATGATTACAGGAAAACAGATGTAAATAAAGAACCAGAATGGAACTATCTCTTGTAAAAGAAAATAGAGTAGGTACATTACTGAGTAAGATAAGTATGAAATAAGTACAATATACCAATAATAGGAGCAAAAAGAAATTGAACAAAAAGGCAATGATGAAACAACATGAAGGAGGCATCCTTCTGAGAATTTCAGTTTGATCTTCAGACTTTTATGAACTCCTGTGAGGCTTGTGAGCAGATTAGAGAACAGATTCATAGAATAAGCCCTGGAAGTGACGGTCTTCCACTGACCCTGCCAAAACTGTCTGGATTTGTAAAAACTGATGAAAGGGGGAAAAAGGTTTCATGAAGTTTGTTATTGCATCACCATTTCCATCATAAGTTCTGGTCTCCCTTCCCATTGGGGTTGGCATACCAGGCACTTTGTGTTTTTATTGGAAACAAATCCACCAAGGACCATTCCATTTTAGGATTACAAGATCTAAAATAGTCTTTAATTGCCCTTCATGACAGATGGAGCTTTCTACTTTGATTTTCTGTGGAATTGTTCTGGGAACTGGAAAGGTAGAAGAGTGGTGAGTTGATGTCATACAGAGTTCATCAGTCTTACCAGTATATTGCTCTTCCACAAGGATCCCTTTTGTCAACCTACATGGAAAACTGCATTAAGTGTTCAGGTTCAACAAATTATTCCCTTGAAAACAATTTTAAAACTTTCACAAGCTTATTACACTGTTCGTAGTCATGGTACCTTCACGTGCACTGAGACTTTATTTGGGCCCATAGACTCTGCAGAATGTCCAAGCATGCCTCCTAGTTGAACTTGGATTCATCTATCACTAGACATGGAAAGGAAATGCCCATCAAAGGACCCAGAAATCTACAGGAAAAAGTGTTTCTTCACATATGTCCTCTGCCTGCATTGTTGGTAAACTATTCTCAACCAGTGTTGGAGAACCATAACCATAACTATGTAGCTTCGTATAAAATCATATGTCAGGTCATACACCACAATTAACTTTGGCAAGATTTTACTGCAATTCATGAATAAGACAGAGAGATTGCTCACAGAAGACTGCTGTAAGGGAGAACCTCACCACTGCAGTGGAAGTAAACACAGATCCCTCTTTATTCTGACAGCTGAGCAGAAAGGAGGCTACAGTGGTGAATTCTGAAAAGCCTACCTATGTCTGTGCTCCATAAGACAAGGATGTGTTAAAAGAACCACAAAAAACATTTGGAGAATTACTGATGTCTTTGGTATCTTATCTTGAACTGACAGAGGTCTGAACCATTTCTCAAGCAAACGTAACATCAGGGGAAAAAATTGGAAATAGCTGATGATGGCAATATTAAAAAATGAAGTTGCAAGGCCTAGTCCCAGAGTAGGGCAAGAATATGCCGCACGCACTCTCGGTGACAGTCATACTGAGTTGAATCAGTCACCAGAGACAAGGGGTGTAACACAGGCAACCTGGAGCACAGTCCCCACAGCCTCTGAAGATTTAGACACTACTGGCAACGGTTTTGCAGGTCAATTTAGATAAGGCTCATGATAACTCTTATTTTATTTTTGCCTCATGTTGAGGACAATGATTGGCAGACCTCTGCTTGCAGATCTCTATCCCTTCCTGTCTTAGAGATGGGGAACTACTGACTGTTCACAGGAGAATTCTTAAGCATGGTTGTAGAGTTTGCTAGACATGTGAGATTTAATCAAGAGATCTCTTATTGCCTTGAATGATATCTCCTGCAGCCAGCATGTTTATTGAAACCAGCATCAAACAAACAGCCTGTGGCTGAGAGCTCCAAAGGTACAGAGTAACGCAAAATTCTTGAAGAATAAGGGTTTTTTTGTACACGGTGTGCATCTGTGTCATTTTGTCACTTTGTGAGTTGCATCCTTTTTTTCACATCTTCCACAAAAGTAATACATCTCATCTCTGACATTTCTGGTTTCATTGTCTTGTCAGCTCATTTTTCTCAGTCCGTATACACCAGTTAGCCCTTCTCCAGTTTCTTCATATCTCTTTATGCAACATTATTTTTCTGTTGTAGATTTTTCTTGTATATCTGCGGAACAGTCATCTGAAATACAAGCACAGCAGAATTTTTTTATCTGTCATGCTTTGCAGTCCTGCTTTGACTCTTCAATTCTTTTTCCCATTTGTTGCTTTTTCTGTGGTGCGGATCCCTCTTTTTGTTTCAGTTGTACACAGTTGGAGATAAAAACAGGCACAAGGGACAAGAAGCTCCTACAGTGTCAAGTATGAGTTTCTGTGTTACATAGGAATCTGTGTGGCCTTGCTTGGTCTGTTCCAGGTTGCCAAATAAACAGCACAGTAATGCTCACAACAGTAACCAACCTGTGCTGTGGACAGGTTCATGGCATTCTGCAAACTAGCATAATTTGTGTATTTCATAATTTCCCTTAATAATAGCATTCACACTTACCTTATTTGTGGTTATTCAGAAACCTTCACCCACCTACACCAAGAATTATTCCTAGCAAAAAGGGAGAATTCAGTATTCGAGAGCCAAGGCTCAAAAAATGCAGGCAGACAAGAGGGAGTCTGTCTCTTATTTATAATGAAACAGAACTTAAGTTTCAAATCACGGAGGACATAAGTATTATATTTGAAACTGCTGTCAAAATCCATGTATGAGCATTCAACAGCATTCAAAACTGACATTTTTGTCGTCGTATATGTCCTAAATCATGTTTGCAATGAGAGGGACAGAGCACCTATGAAACTCATAATCTGATATTAAAGGCCTCTCGTGTCACAGGAGATGTAATTTTAAATTCCCTTTGAAAAGCCTAGAGATCAGGCTTCTAAGCAGTAGGGTGCCATGTAACAGCTAGCTGTTGCTAACTATGTCTCCCAGAATAAATTAATTAGCATTAAGGCTCTTCAGGCTTCTCAAAGGAGTAGGTAGTATGTGGGCATCCGGGCTCTGTAAATGCTGTATAACAGTGGAGTTTAACAAGGTAATATAAACCTATCTCCCTGGAGCATGACACTCCCAAACATTTTAAGTCAGGCACCCAGAAATAACTTGAATTTCTTCTGGGTTTGGTGGACAGATAGTCAAAGATGAGTTAATTGTGTTTGTAATGTCTTTTATACAACACAAAACAGAATTCTCTCTATTTTGTTTTCATCGTGGGGTTTTTTCCCACTTCAGCTTTCTTGATTGCTTGTTGTTGCACACATTTAGTTTGGTATTCATCTAATCATTTTATCACTGTATCTGTTTTTAGCAGTCCTTGATTTCTAGGTTTTTAAAAGATCTGTCTTCTGTTTCCACCAATTAAGGAATCATTCTGTGTTTGAGGCTTGGACATAATACAGCTTCCATAGACATTTCTTTGAAATCCATGTCAACACGTGTAAAATATCCCTATTGTTTTTTAAATGTATTTTTTAGTAGATGTTGTCTTGCATCTCAGAGAAGACAAAATCCAAGCAGAAATGGCTGGGATGCCACATACTGTTTTGTGAGATTCCCATTGCATGGCCCAATTTTGTACCAGAAGCCACATTCAGTTCATGTAGTTTCACACACCATGTACCTTCTCTCCACACATTATTGATGTTTTAATTCAATCCCTCCAAAATAGTCTTTGTTTGCCCTGTTGCTAAAGGAAATGGGTGAATATGAAAAAGCACTGATCATCAACAGGACTGATTGTTTCCTGTCAGTGGCCATCAAATAAAAGCTCAAAAGGAAGAAAGAACGGTTTCTTACTCTACAGTAAACACAAATCTTTAAGAGCACATTGCCATGCAGACCCCACAATTTGCACTGGCTCCTCACTGGTGTAGAGCCTCTCATAGATTTCTTGTTAATGAAGAACAGAGCATCTGTTTGGGATGTAGATTTTTTCCTGCAGTCTGAAGTGGAAAACACCTAAGGTGTTAGTAAGTACAGTTATCAAGAAGTAGCTCAGCTCAACTTGATGGTGATTAGAGCAAAAAGCATTAAAAATAGGAGAGAAACAGTTGTCACACAGTAGAGAGAGTGGGTGACAGATACAGGCATTTCTATATCCAATCAAGAAAGCTGCAGCAAGGAAATGGGAAGAATAGCTTGATCAGTTATCATCTTTTTACAAACATTTAGGGCAGTCACAGTATCCAAAAGTGAACTAAGGATTTACCGGTTTAATAGTTAATTTTTGCTATAGAAAACTTTGGAATCCTATTTTGAATTGGAAAGAAAGCATAAGATTGACATATGCTGCTGAGTGAATCTCCAGATTCTCCAGGTCCTAAAAGGCAGTGAAGTCTTATGTTCAGAATATTGGAGAAAAGTGATTATTTCTGTTGGAAAGCCTCCTGCAAGTTTACTCTAGTAACAGAAAAAATAAGGTGGAAGGAGCAGTGGGAGGTCCTAAGAGCCAGAAAGGTCTTCTCCAGGTGGTATACTGGGCACAGTAGAGATTCAGCTGCTGAATACTTGATGTGAGTAAGCACTTGAGAAGGCTGACAGAAACTCCAGAGAAAAATCACTAATACTTGGATATGCCCACACATAAAGGACTGAAGTATACTCCAAGAGCACTCCAGGAGCATACAATGCTCCACCAGCCTTGATTTGACTAAGGTCTTGTGTAGGCATTTGGAAGACAAATGCCTACAGAGTGATTCATGCCAGTTAAGTAGCCACTCTTTTCTACATAAGTAGCTCTTATTCTTAAAACTTGCAGCATACCTGGCTTACTTCATGCAGTAATATAAATCTTACCTTCATCGTAAGCGTTCAGTGAATGTCAACACTGTCATTACAATGGAACAAAAAAACAAAGATGTTCTTAGTCCCATCCACTTATTCTGTGATTTGTGATCCATCGGAGCAGTACAGGAAGATGTTAACTATGCTTTCCCACCGATTCTCATGTCCCTTTGGGGTAATCTCAGTCACACTCCAATTCCCTACTACATACATCACTGTCCAACCTCACTTGTAGTGAGGCTAGGTGTGATTGATCTGAACTCAGAGAATTCAACTGGGATACTCAAGCATATGAGCTGGATGCCATCCTGTGGCAAGAGGAGCCTGATGCTGGGTTCGTGTAATTGGCAGAACTCGAGGAAGAATATATTGACATGCAGACATAAAGCTGAGCAACATTCTACTGTCTGCACAACAAAGAAATGCAAAATGAGGTCCTCAGGGATCCTGAATATATTTTGACAGCATAAAAGTTTAATAAATCAAAAGTGGATTAACTGTAGGTGAACTATTATTCAGCATTTATTCAAAAAGCTATGTGCATCTTTTAGAATTTGTTTGTAGAAAGGTAAGGAGGAGTATTCCTCTCACACACCTAATTAACATAATTCTTGCAAAAATGTATTCAGTTTGATACATTCAGAGCATCCTTGTGACTCTGTCTAGTAGCAAAATCCTTCAAGTCAGCTATTAAAAAGAACGAGTTAATAATCTTGATAAAAATAGTTTAGTATTAACTTTAAAGACTAAACTACTTAGTTGGAAGGCAAGCATCATATTTAAATCTGGAGTTTATGGAATATTTATAAAGGCTTTCAGGTCTAAAAAGTTAATTAACCCTAACTTAAAAAAATTAAGAATCAAGAGTGTTAGAAAAAAATGAACACACCAAATGATGCTGTTCTGATAACTGAAATGCTTTGTCCAGCAACAGGAATGACAGAAGCAGCTTCTCTTCTGTGTTTTCCCCAACCCACGACAAGTGGAAACTGGGAGAGGTCACCTCTGAAGGTAAAAGGGTACAGATATGAGGCCCATTGCTATGGCCCACCAGCCCAGTATCCTCACTCCAACAAGGACAAGTAGAGGATGCTTAGGAGAGGAATGAAGGACAAGTATGAAATGATTCTTCACTGTGCATAACACACAAGCCCCTGGCAATCAGCAGTTTGTAGAATTTCTGTGCTAGAACTCACAGTTAGTGTCTAGGACTACTTTTTAACCATTTGTTTCAATTTACTCATGCTTTTGACGTTCCTTATCTACTGTGTCAATGGATTCCAAGTCTAGATGCCTTCATTATTTGGGAAAAAAACCTCCTTTTTTTTGGTTTGTCATTACAACATAATAATCTTACTTCATCATTCTCCATATCATTCTTTATTCTGTTGACCTATATTATATCCACCTTTTTCCCACTGAAGCTTATCAGTCTGTTACATCTTGCCTCACAAGAGAGCTGTTCTTTATGCCTGACCAGCCTCATTGGCCTCCTCCAAACCATTTCTCAATCTATCACATTCATTTGGAGGTGGAAGCACTGGAACAATCTGCAGTTTTCAAGATATTGGTGCTCCTAAATGACACAATGATGGCTTCTTCTTTATTCTACATTCTCCCCCTACCAGTTAATATTCTGTTTGCTTTTTTGACTGTGGTGACATTTTCAGCAAGGTACTCACAAGGACTGCGGGATCTGTCTCTTCAGGGGTAATGGCTGGCTTAGAGAGATTGTGTATGTGATTTTGCACATGTACTGTACTTAGTGCTTAGCACTTGGCACTGCTGAATTTCACATGCTGCTTTAGCACACAGGATCGTGCTATCTTCTTAGAGCTTTTAAGTTTAAATTTTACAATCCTGCATGGTAATGTGTTGCCTGCAAATCTTATCACCCCAATCTTGAACTTCTTCACCATGCCACTTACAAGTATGCTGAACAGAATAATCACTGTGGTAAAATCTTTTGATTGTGAAAATTGACCACTTATTTAAAGCATTTTTTCCCTAGAATTTAATCTCCTACCTAGAAGACCCTATTCTTTTTCATCCCACAGCAGAGCCTTTACTGAAAGCTTTACTATTAAAAGCTTTCTGAAAATGTCAGTACACTAACAAGATCACATTTATCTCTATAGTCATTGAGAGCTCCAGTGACCTGCAATAGATCTATGAAGAATGGCTTCCCTCTACAATAGCCACTACACTGACTCTTCCCCACTATATCATCATTATCCATGTGCCAGCTAACCCTCACCATTCTTATTGCTTCCTTCCATCTGCTCAATTGAACATGTGGCTCACTTGGTTACATTCCAAGACCGTTCTTAAAGACTGGTGTCACACTTGCCACTTCCCATTCCTCTGCAATTCAGAAATTTACTGATTTAAGCAGTGGATTATATTCTATAGCCATAAGTTCAGCAGCTTCATATCCAAATTCCTTTACAATTGAGGATAAAAGTCATCTGCTTCTGGAGATCTCCTACTATCCATTTCATCAGTCTGTTATAAAAATCTTTGCCCCTGCCATTGGATTCAGTTCCTCATTCACCCCTGTGGTGAGCAGATCCTCTGCAGGAGTTTTGCTGCTCTCCTCTTTAGTGAACATTGGTGCAAAAAGTTAATCTGTTTTCTGCAGTCTTTTCTACCTTGTGCTCAAACTGTATTTTGAGATGTAACAGGCCCCATGCCTCTGGTATGCTTGAAAATATCTTCTAAGGTCTAACATTTCAGCATTTTTCCTCCTCAAAATGTCTTTGTGGTTTTACCTGTAACAAGTTAACAGAGTTAACTTCTCTTTTCTGTTTTGCTGCTTGGATGAAACTTTGGATGAAGCAATCTCCGTGCTCGGGCTTCTACGTAGGATTTATAAAATCAGCTTTTCAAATCTTGAATTGGCTTTGCTTTTCCCTGATGGGAACTACCTGAGACCATCAAGAAAACACTAGAAAATTTTCTTTTTCCTTTTTCACAATCTCTGCTGGTTCCCATCCATGATTGTAGTGGTGACCTACATGTTATTAATATTACATTATGTTACACTGAGGAATCCCAGCTCTATTTTAAAAAATTAATAGTGTATCAATTACATCCAATGCGGATTTTCCTTTTATCTTTCACACCTTTAATTCACATATACATGGATTATTTTGCAGCAATGTTGTGGAAGGCATCAAGTCTTCTGAAGTACCAGAAGTCCACTTTGCTTTCTCATTAGCCACCCACCACAACAAACTCCATTTCTCTCTCCTGCACTCACTATTCTCTGCAGACACTCAGTCATGCACAGTTTCCACTTTCCAATCTCTCTTTCTCAAATAGCATTTCTGACGTTTCTCCCTCTTTCAGGAAAAGGTAAAAAAGTGAAAAGAAAAAAGCTAGAGCACCTGCTGAGGAGCAGTGCAAAGGCCATTTCTTGCTCTGCACCATGTCCTGTGGCCCCTCTTTTCCCCGTCTTTTGGGCAGGAGGCAACAGCAGGAACAAAGGGCTCAACATTTCCAGGGGTAAGAAGCCACAGATGCTTAAATACCTGGTTGGCCACAGAAAAAGAAAGAAAGAGTTTGTCACTCTAAACCTTCATGGATGATTGGTTCAAAAGTGGCATGGGAAACGTTATTGTAATTCCTCCAAAGATAAATGCCATGTCTCCTACTGAGACATCCAAGCTCACATACCTAAAATGCACTGGAGGGAGTCCAAGATTAACAATACCCCATAGCTTTGCTCAGGCTACATATTACACCTGGGATTTCCAGGCAGTACAGATTCTCTACTGTGAGGAAATTTGCACAGCAGACATCCAGCCCATGCCTAACTCCAGGCAACAATATTAGACCTTAACAGTACTTGGAAATTCACCAAAATAGGTATTCTGGAGTTGCTATTTGATCTCCAAGTACGGACAATTTTTCAGCCTTTTGGAGTCATTAACAATAACAACAGCAACAAATAATATGTAAAAAATGTTTATGTTATAAAAATAGAATGCCCATATAAAAAGAATTAAGTGTAATTATAAAATACATTCATAAATTGACAGCTAGCAATGCCCTCCATACAAATCATTTGAGGGTGCTTTTATCATTAAATTTAACATAGAATGAAAATGTGCATTCACAATTAATTTAATTTCATGCAACTGGGAACTATACACCTGCTTAGAGACTGTTCCTCATGCACTGATGGAGGCAAACATACACAAGGCTATCTTCTTAGTTTAAAAGCAAGGAAAAACCTCTTTACTGCATTAAAGCTATATGTGTTTCTTTCTGGTTTACCCTGCTTCTGAAACTCTCTTTGTATGTATGGTTGCTTTTTTAAACAAGACCAGTAATAATTACTATAAAATATGGCCAGAACAAAGGCTCTGCATAAAAACTTACGTGTATTAGAGGCACTTTATTCTAATGATTTGGAGAAGCTTTGCAATTTTCTTACTAATTAACCTATCAATAGCGATGTCACTTAAACATTCCTTAGGAATATTATCTTCTCATTATTACCAGAAAACATGCTGCCCAATTTTATAGCTCAGTTGTTCTTACACACGGATGGAGTGTCTGAATTAACTTGAACTGAAACAGATTTGTTTTAAGAAATATTTCCCATAAACACAAACTACTTTCATAATTGCATTTAAATCATTAATATTCAAATTTCAAAGCATTAATGGGGGGGAAGCATTCTGTGTTTACTTTGTGTTTGCACGCTGTAAGAATACAATAGAGAAGAATTCTCTTTACGAAAGGGCATTGGGTCAGGAGGAGAATCAGTGGGTTTGGGTAGGCCAAAACAGCATCGAAATTCAGCAAGGGTCACATTCTTTAGGAAGAAAGAAACACAATGCAAAATCAATGTGTATAAAATTTCCAGATTCATAGCTGCAAAGAGCATGTTTCTTCAGAATAAATACAGCTCAGGCAGCAGCCATGCAAGCTTCCCAGCCTGTCTTGCCAATGTCCTTCAACTTTAAGCTGACGAGAACATCTGGAGGATGTGAAGGCTGATCACTCCTGTGTTGTAGTCTTTGCTGAATACTGCCAGGAAGGTTACAAATCAGAGCTGATGCCAGTCTGGGGAGTGTCCACGAATGCAGGGCTGCCTGTTGGGAACAGGAAAGGGATCATGTTTTGCATGATCAACCACCAAACAGCTGCCAGCCTTGCCAAGGGCTCATCTCAGCTGCACACACGGATCCTGTGCTATGACACCTTCAAATTAAATTGTATTCCAAAGAGCTGAAGGCAGGCTGTGGCTTTGTGAGATCAAAATACTGCAACTCAAGGGCTGTGCTCTCAAACACAGGGTTTAAGTCTTGGTGATTAGGATGCATGTATCCTCTCAGGCTGTTATGCAAAAACTGTACACAAATGGCATCAGAGCTGAAGGTGTTATCATAGGGATGGCTAACTCTCCAGATTTGAGGAATTGTTTTTTCCATTAATTTCTTAACAAAAATAAAATCAAAAATTGTAATCTGACCAAAGACCTAAATGCCATGCAAAGCAATAATGTTGCTATGTTGAAGTTTATCTTTTAAAATATTCTGATGTTTCATCTGAAAAGCTTTATATGTCCACAGAAGGCAGCTTGCTGAAATGCCTATTAAAAATAATGGTCTGATATTCAGATGTGTCACTTTCTACAAAAGGAGATAATGCCACAGGGTCATACCCAATAAAAAATTTAGACTTTCAAAGCTTGATGCTGCAACACGTGTTAGGTGGCTGATGTCCCACTAGATGAAGAGTGAAGATTAAATGTGTCAGAATTATATCCAAACCATCTTCAAAGAAAGTATAAAAGGTGACAAGAGAACATAACATAAATATATTTAAAGAAACGTGAAGAACTGGAAAAAAAGAGGTCCATTGCTTGTTGAGAACATGCAGATGGCTAAAATACTGATTGCTTTCTTTTTATGAGTCTCCATTGAGATGTTCAGAGGAAATATAAACAAAGAGAAATTGGTATAAATTGGAATAAAGAGAAAACTTTAAAGCACACTTATATTCAAGTTTTTAGAACTTGCTGATGTTTGTGTATGCTCAATGACTAAGGGAAAACAATTTATAGACTATTAATAATTATGTCCAAGAATTCATGAGGGTTCAAGAAAGTTAGAAGTCGAAAGTGAAATATATTCCCTATTTTTAAAGTCAAATAATAGAGAAAAGTTCCTTTAACTTTCATTCTCAGAAATAATCTGTGACAAATTTTCAAAAAAGTTGAGAAAGTCCATCAACATGTGAATCATGGAAAGCAAATCTTGTCACATCTGTCTAATTTCTCTTTCTTATGTCTGATTTTCATTCTTATTTCTTTGTGAAGAAAGGGGAAGGAGAATGCACAATCTTCTTTTCACTTTTCAGCACCACTTTCTATGAAATTCACAGGAAAAGGATGAGGAAAAAGGTTCTAGGTGAAATCCCTGTAAAGTGATTACTGAAAATAATCCCTCTCAAAGGCTGCTTTGAATGGTTTGCTCCTGAATAGTAGTTATGAGTGTGAAATTACAAATGTGGTTCTGAGGGTTTAGGATGAAACCAACTCAGTTCAATATATCATTAATAGTTGGAGACCCATTGATAAATAATAAAATAAAATTTGCTGATGCCAAGATGTTCACTATTCATAAAGAGTTTAAAAGGACTTTGTGGTACTTAGATTTCAAAATAAAAATTTCATACTAAAGCAGTCAATCTGATAAAATTCACTGAGGTGCACTGTGCTCAGTTTAGGGCAGAGAAATCAATGTAAAATAGGGGATAACTGCCTAGACCATACTGCTGGGCATAATCTCAGAATCCAAACTGACCATGAGTTGCAAATCTGATGTTACAAAAAGGCAAAGGACTCATTTTGGGAACCTTATTAGTAAGTGTTTCTCCTGCGTGGGAAGAATGTTATAATTTTGATCTATTCTACTTAACCCCCACCTTTGTAATATCTCCAGTTTGGAGACTTGGAAGGATCTAGAAATCCCATGTGTGGTGTAAACTGCAGGATCAACTTTTGATCCTAAAAAGAGCAATGAGGATCCCATATAACAAGCACTGTTGGTTTTGGACCTGATTTTATGCTTGCCATTACCTCTGGCCTCATCTTAGTGTATCTTCAGAGTGTGGGTGTATCTAAACTCCTCTTGAACAATCACAGGATTTAAAAAAGACAGAAATAGCCCAACAAATCTAAAAATTAATTCTACAACAGAAAAGATGAGAGAGCAAGAACATTTGAATGCCTGGACAGAGAAAAAGCATACAGCATGGTTTCCTCCCATATCAGCCATAAGAGACTGAATAAAAAAAAGAAAACAAAACAAAACAATAAACAAACAAACAAGAATAGGAATTTGTACCTTACTGACACATGGGAAATCACTCCTCAGTCAAGATTTTCTTTTTTGTATGAATTTCCCAGATATGAGTGTAAAGTCTAATTGAAGCTTTTCTTGGGGTAAGAGTGTTGGCAACTTTTCTCTTCCTTCTTGTTTTCCTTATCTAATCAGAGCTGGGCTGTGCAAAGGCAGTATAATTCAGTTGTACATCAGTCAACCACCAGACACAAAATCACAGAACACTGTTAGCCCACTGCTCTTACAGCTATTATATACCTCTGGTCTCACGCTTTCTGATGTAAATTTCAGAGCACCTAATATTTCCAAACTTGTTTCTCTCCCCTCCTTCAGTCACGTAACCAAGATGCTGGACTCTTCTAACTTTCCCAAGTTACTTGCACATAATATTTTATAATAAAAGGAAATACCAAAACAGCTACAATATTTTATAATAAAATGAAATATCAAATCAGCTACATGCTGTCTATAGAGAAAAAAATATTCTAATTCAAAAAATACAGAAAAGGTTACATTAATACAAGATAGTTGCTGCACAGTGACCAATGAAAACAAAAGAAAGGCAAACAGCAAGGAAAAAACATAACATTAACTTAACCTTTTTACATATTAAAATCTTTCTGTCTTTCTGCTCTGGAGTGCAGAGAATTTTATTTGAAGGACTGTACATTCTCTAGACAGCTTCCAGTACTCATTTTAAAAGCTATTTATCAAGGAGTGTTAAAAACATGTCTTTCATTTGCTCTAATCTGGCACTTATCTCAAAACATGCTAACAAGAATATTTTAAATACCTTCTGCAAAATATGGACTATTCAATCAATGTGACACCAAAAAGAGCTGTCTTTAAGCCTGTGAGTTTACGGGATTTCTACTGAGTTTAATTGTTTCATGACATTTAGAAACAGGTTTTCCCAGACTGGTTGTTATTTTGTCTGCCTTTGGCCTGACTAGTATCCTCAAGGGGATGCCACAATCCATCTTCTGTCTGTTACGAAAGCGGTAACACAGATTTTCTATTTTTGCTCTGAGTTTATGCACTGGCTACAATCTACCAAACAATCTAAACGTCAGGATGATGCAGAGACCTGCATGGCCAGACCTGGGGGAGATCTCGCCATGATCCAGGAAGCACCTTTGCTGCACATCACTGTGTCCTGGCGGTTGTCAGGAATATTTCAAGTTGTGCACTGTGTGGTACAACCAAATGCATTTTTCCTAACAGGGAAAATCCACTAAGGAAGAAATTTGCACTGCAAAAATAAGGCATTTCCACACAAAAATATCCTGATTTTTTTCCTTCACTGTTCATTTTGCAGTGTTTACAAAGTAATAGCAAGGCTATAATGTTTTATTTGGATCAATGGCTTTTTTGTTAAGCAAGGTACCAGCACAGATTGCTTGCAGGATCCTGGGAGAGTTCCTAAATCAAATTGCAGCTTCTATTGACAAAGTATGAATTCCTATTGAGAAACACTGTGTTAAGTAGCATTCTTTCTGTCTCTGAACAAAAGTAGGGACTAGATAACTTTTTGACATCCCTTTCAGTTATCTTTGATGCCAGGAGTTTTGTTGACATTTCATATTGTGCACATTTATTTGGTAAATGCTATATTTCAAACTCAGGAAAGGAAGGAAGACGTCTGAAGGATTATGCTTTTAGCTGACAGAAGTACCATAGTAGCAAAGCAAACATACAAAACAGAAAACATTTCAGTATCCAAGGCCAGCTAAGAGCTGGTTTTGTTAAGACAGTCTTGTAAGAGGAAAAGGAAGTACCCGTCATCTTGAAGTCTGTATAATCTCCTTAGAACTGTCTCTAGGATGTTCTCTAGGATATATGTTGTTTTAGTGTAGTGGAAACACACTGTGAGAACACTGTAGGTGCACACTGAGGCAGGTATGATCCTGCTGAACAGATCTGTTCCTCTACCAATGATAAAGGAGTTTGCTAAACCCACTCAACTGAGACCCTCATGCACCCCCTCTTGGCTGCCCATCACCTGGACCCACACCTCTACCAGCACCAGGAGATCATCTTCCTTCTGGGCTTCACCGGGGTCACCCCTCCAGTGGGGCTGGGAGGCTTCTGCAAAACATGACCTCCAAAGGCTGTGGTGCTGCTAACACAAGGCTCTCATGTCACCTCCCCATGTTCCTTGTTTAACTTTCTCAAAGTGAGTGGGCAGCTGTGGTATCACACCGCTGAACAAGCAGTACAGCTTCTGCTCCCTACAGGTGTTGACTGCTGTGCTTACCAGGCACAGCAGAAAGCAACTGCTCCCCTGCACAGAGAAGGTTTCTAGTGTCAAAAGCCAGCCAAAACCAAAACATGCAGGTCGGAGGAAAATTTGGGAGGGAAGTTGTGGTGCACGAGAGGCACAGACATCAGTGCTACATTTTACTGCTGTAGAAATAGAGGTAGAAGAATAATAATGAAGCTAACTCTGACTGGAAAGCTGGCCAGGAGATGAGTAGCAGAAATCTGTAATTAGAGCCCTGGAGTTGGCTGCTCGAACTAGACAGCTCAGCCACAGGCTGTGCTTACTCCCAGCAAAGTACTTCTGTGGTTGAAATAGTTCAAAGCATGCTCTTTGAACTCCAGCAAACCTGCATGTCCTGTGCCATAGCACTAACCTTTCTTTGTTTAATAGTGTGCTTCATAACAACTCTTGATTTGGTGTGAAACTTTACTTCCAAGATTTGGATATTCAAATGATGGAAGTTTGTATTTGTGCTTTGAACCTCTCTTTTTTCACCAAGTTAAAACAAAGTTCTTCTCAGGTTCACACAACACTGCAAGTTAAGGTGTAGCAAAGATAATGTTCCAGTGATTCCAACATATCAAGCAATTCAACAAAAACCTCTTACATGTAAAAGATGTGAGGCAAGTTACAAAGGCATTACACTGATTTCAGCAGAAGACAAGCAGCATTTGATTTACCATATTCAGAATCCACTTTGGAGGTTATTTGATCTGCCAGTAATATCCCTCAGACAGACAGGAACAAATTTACCTTGATGTGTCTGTCTGTCATTCAGGTAACCTGTGATCCATTGAATATGTCTCTTTCTGAAATGCTCATTTTACTGCAATTCTGTCTGACTCAATATTCTTCTTACCTGACAGGTAGGAGATCAAATAATTGAAATCAATGGAGAAAGCACAAGGGACATGACACATGCCAGAGCAATAGAGCTAATCAAGTCTGGTGGCAGGAGAGTGCGACTGTTGTTGAAACGTGGAACAGGCCAGGTCCCAGAATATGGTGGGTTTTTATCTTTACATTTTTCTATGTGCATGAACCTATATAAATTAATTATATTGCTTTTGAGTTAAGTGGCAATTGAAGATATTTATATAGTGTAATTTCCTGGGGCATATTAAGTATGGGCTTAAGTGTTTACCTGAGTAGAGGTGGACTTACTCACACGTTTAAGTGTTTCCTTAGCCAAGACCATATATGTGTGTACATCACTGTCGCCTGCTGCCCTCCCGACACAGGCAATGGCTTGTAAGATGTGCACTGGAGGAAGCACTCTGAACCTGTTAGGGGACATCTCTGAGTGTGCTGGGAGTTGCTGATTTGTCCATAAACTCTCCTTTTCTTCCTTTATTGGTACTTCTCTGTGCATTTTCAATCACAGCAGGTGATCTTGTTGCCATGAAATTGAGGGGCTCAAGTTGAGACACAAAATATTAACAGGAATGTACTGCTTTCTTTGACAACTTTACCCATTATATAATCTCTGACGATATACACGGATGATCAACTAGAAGCCAATTCTCAATTAAAAAGGGGACTTTGCTCATTGTGGTGAGAAAACAGGATCTATTCTCATATTTTGCTTCAGAGGGACTTTGGGGACTTTTTTGAGTATTTAAAAAAGTGTAAGTCATTTAGATAATATAGAAACCTTATTTCATAACTGCAATGACGGGAAGTAAAAATAAATTATCCAGAGGTAATTTCAAAGACAAAAAGTTCTTTTTTAAAACTGAAATCAGGGCTTACTCTGAAATCAGGTTATATATTTACATAAGTTCTATGATGTGCACTTCTGGGCCTTATATCTCTCAGGAAAAGGGTTATTTTTTAATGAATAGTCCTTTACTTCTTTATGCTAGGAGGTCCAAAACTCTATTAAACTTTCTTATGTTACTTTTGAAGTTCCAGCATCCTTTCCCATTAGAATCAGAAATTACAGTAACATTTGAAAATTCAGAGTAATACTTGGGCTTAACTGTAGGTTCAGGTCAGTCTTTGTTGCCAACATAAATTCGTTATTTCTCTTCATTAAGTCAGCTCCACCGAAAGTCAGTGCTTTCCTGGCTGTCAGTACATATGGTAATTGCACTGTTTTATTCTCTAAGCTGGAGCTAATTCTGTGACTAAGCCAATACTTAGGACAGTGTAGGTATTTTTTCCAGCTTTCAAGGGCTTCTGAATAAGGCCAGAAAGGGTGGGTCATAACCCACTCATCTGGTGATAAAGTTAGTGAATTATACTTTTGGTGAGTAGAAACGAAACCAAAGTGGTTTTCAGGGGTTCTGATAAAAAGGTACTAAAACACTTAATATCCGGTGTATAATCCTTTCAGAGAGTCCTCCAAGAGAATTTCAGATCATCTCCAAAACTTTTTTGTGGGGAGAGGTGGATCACTTTTAATGAAAGAACAAACAAGCATCCAGGACTGATAAAGTGATTAGTAATCCTTCTCAAGTAGTAGAACCATTTACCAACAGTTCTCCAGTTCCTCAGCAAACAATTTAATAGATCCATGAGGCTGCTATGAGCTAAGAATCAATTGCAGTTCAGACCCATTCCAAATCTTTCTTAAGATCCCAGTTCTGAATGGCACTTAAACAAATCCAAAATTGATTTCCATTGTTTATATAATCTTATAAATCTGTATATTATTCCAGAATCATAAGAAAATTTATATAGATGTAAAAAAATTTCAGTGTAAATAGCATTACTTTGGGAAAACAAATCTTCCAAAAGGTGTAAAGGTGCACAAACCTTCACTACCACAGGAGATCACAAGTAGAAAATGCATATAGAAATCCAGACACAGCTTTTAGTGCTAACAGAAGGAGACAAGGTGACTTTGCAGGATTGTTTAAAGCCAAGCTCGCCATTTGGAAAGGCATTTGGAATACTTGGCATTAGTTGAGTAAAAATGCAGAATACTGAAAAATAAAAGTTGCTCCAAAGAAGTGCTGTTTAATCAGACCATTTTCCTAGCTGCATCCCTAGCTTACAGCTCCAAATGGGAGAACTAACTAGCTGTGCTTGAAAGTTCTTTGTCCTACTGCACTGAAAAAGTGTTCAGGAGTTACTTCAGACGTTGAAGTCCTCCCTTGGTCATTTCCCAAAGCTATGAGAAATACTCTAAGAACAGGGTGCCCCTAAAATCCAACAGCAGCCTGCTTTAATTTTAAGTTAGAAACAGAAATTAACCAGCAGAAATGATTAATACTGGAGAGGCCACATCTGAAGAAGGTCATATCTCAAGGGTAAGCCATTATGCTGCAAAGAACATCTGTTAGAGACCCCCAGATAATAATCCTTTCCAGATAATGGAAAACCAAATGCAAAGAAGACTGTGACATAAAATGTCAAAGAAGTTTGAGGATAAAATGGTTCTGAGAACAGCATATGGACTAGTCAGTATTTAGTAGCTCTCTTCCTGTCAGAATTTCACAGTTGAGATGTAATACAACTAATTGGAGCTCTTTTTACTGAAAAAATCAGCTTTTTTTTTTTTTTTTTTTTTTTTTTTTTTAGCAAGAACATGTCAGAAATATTTCTTATTCTCATTAAGGTCCAGCTCTGGAGACCATCAGTGGGAAATAATACTTAGTTGAGCATAAAAATGCAAGGCTGGAGGACTGAGCTAGTAACAGCACTGCGATGGTGGTGTGTAGCAAAAGCCTAGGGAGAAATGTAATAATAGTGCAAGTGTAGCAGGGTCCTCTCCTGGATATTCTCTCTCAGTATCTGACAAGCAAAATGGTCAGGGACTTCCCAAGTCAGTTGTAGTAATGCTGCTTAAAGATCTTTCCAACAGCAGCAGCATTTAGATGCACAGCATTAAAAAGAGGAAATTTAAGCCAACCAGCCCAAACCATCACATTATCATCTTTCAGTCTCCAACTTCTTGATTTTCCCTGTACAATACAATCAATTTTTAAATTTTAAATTTCAGTGCAATGTGTCTGTTAATACAAAATATGGTGGTATATATTTAAGTGCAAGAAATATCAGTGTTTGAATGATGATGTGATTGACATCAGTAAATGCATTGTTAAGGGAAAATCATCAAGGGTAAGAAAGTGATCTGTGAAAGAAAAGAATGCGTATTGAAAAGAAGAAAGCACGCAGGGAAGAAACAAAGAACAAGCTCCTGGGAGGGTGTAAGTCTCCTGAATGAGTTATGTCAGTTTATAATGCCTGGAAATCTGTACATCTTGGAAAATTCTGGTTGAGCTGAAGCACTATTCCAACCTAGGGTAAGACATAGTGTGCTGCAAATGCATAATTTACCTCCACTCCAACTGCTGATTTTGCTTGAAAACAAATGCCAGAGATCCTAGAGCACTTCAGAGGTAGAAATCCCTTTGTAACATGTATGGTATCATCAGAATGTAAGGGAACAAGCACAGATATGATTAATGCTCCAAAACAATCGCTGACTGCAGGGTGCAACAAAAGAAGCTTAGAAAACAGCTGTTTTATCACCCAGCATCTCAGAACATGTTTGCTGAGGGTAGGGATAGCCAGAGGAACTGTGCTTCCAATGAAGGTGAATTATTGCAGCTCATCCAAACCTGGAGAACATCAGCATCATGTTTCATAGCAAATAGTCTGCCAGCTGTGTTCTCCAGAGAACCAAGTCGTAGTAAGAAATCACGTTACTGTGCAAGGAAGACTAGGAGTACTGCTGGGAATCCTGATCCTGAAACATATGTAATGCCTGAGAAGTCTGGCTGGAGAGAGTGTGAGATTTCATACATGTCACAGGACACAAAACTCACAGTCATCACTGTAGCACTGAGCACTTCTCAGACAGGCATTAAAAAATATTTGAATAAAATGACAGACCAAGACTTTCCTTGCAATGGCTGCCTAATTCCCTGCACCTAATTCTATGCACCTACCTAAGAGGTTACTGACTTTCAGCAGGAGTTACTGGGTGTGCAGCACTTCCAAAAATCTGCTGTATAAACATCATGAGAAGAACATGTACTTTGTACAGCCAAACACTGGGATGAAGTGCCATCCCTAAAAGTAAAATGAGAGAAAACTGTTCACAAAATCCCAAAATAGTAAAATTAAAAAGTAAAAGACAAATCAGTCTGTCTATCCAGCAATGAGTTCTGCAAGAGGTAAGTTACCTCTAATCAGCCTCAGAAATCTACAGTTTTCTCTCAGAACAATTACTGTTTTCTCTAAATACCTTTGGAGGAAGGTACCTAGGAAAGCCTGGGATGTTTCATTCTCCATCCCAGCAGTCCTGGCAGCTTGCTTCTTCTGTCTTACTGCTCCTGGCCTTTCCTGACTGGAATTTTCATTACTCACTGCTACATTAAAATATATAAGTACCTAGAAGTATCTGAAAGTAATGAGTCTATAATCAAATTACTGCAAACAGGGTAAAAAGGTGACGGCTGAGGCACAGTTAGGACTTGTAGATGGACTCTATCCCTCTTCCCTGCCCCGGATGCTTTCTGTCTGGCACTCTGGAAGGAGCAAAAAACACTGAATTTCACCTGTGAGGAACATCTTCCTACTTTTGGGACTACAAAATCATCTTATCAGGTTTGATATCAGGTTTCTACTCAAGTTCCACTCTGTTTTAAGTTGCTTAAGAGCTCCTGCAGGAAGCAGGATTTTAGAGACTCCAGACCATTCACACTGAGATTTTGGAAAACTTTTCCATTGTCCTGTGTTGAAGTATGGATCTAGCCCTGAGTGTGCTTGCTCATGATATGATGCTGAATCGCACAGAGCCATGAGAACTGGAATCCTTGAGGTTTGGTGAACAAGGAATCTGTGTCGGGATGATGGTTGGTGCTTTATGGATTTACACAACAATGGTCCCTTTACCTCTCTCCCCCTGCTTTGTTTGGCTTTGTTAAAAGACATGTCCTGGAGTTGAATTGTGTATTTTTGGAGTCTCTGTTGCTTCACACAATGCTAAATTATGTACACAACTCACCCCATGGGTTCATGAGACTCAGGTGATTTTACAGAACTAGAGTTTAGATTCAGTTTTGTCTATTTAAGGCAGGAAGAGTTTTGTATGTGAGAAGTTTCAGCATACACAAATTGCTGGTTAACAGATAAAAGGTACAAGTTATTTAGCAGTAAGTCATTTCTGAAGGGCCTTGAAGAAACTCTTCTCTCTTGTTTCAGCACTACCCCATCAACAAAACCAAAAAATGTCAGAGTTGATACCAATACAAGGATTTTTCATACAAATAAATTGGCACAGTTCTTAAATACTTTAAACCCTTTGCTTTTGATTTGTTATGACTCCTTCAGGAAGCACCTCAAGATGTACTCTATATCCGTAGTCCAGGTGAATCTATGTCCTGAAATATATATGTACAGTAGTTTCAGTAATCCACTAATATTTAGAGTTACAGCATGCTTATTTGTCTTAGCTTTACAGAAATACTTCTTTCCTGTTACATATAAGCTTTTTACTCAGTCGTTCTAAACTTACTAAGAATTCTCTGCTCTAACAATAGTAAAATGTCTTTATGTCACTGGTTCTGTTAATTCTAATGATTGGTCCTAGGCTGTTCCTCCCCTTCCTTTAGGAATGGTACCTTCCAGTCTCTCCATGTGCATGAAAAGTGACAAGCATGGGTCCCCATATTTCTACTTATTGGGCCACCCTAAAGACACGGTTTGTAAACTCTGCATGTATATTATCTTTCTAATACGCTTTTGTTTCTCACAACTGTTAATTGAGTATTTTCCAACTTTTTCTGACATGCTAGCTCACTTAATAGTTTCTACAGTATTCAGCTTTTCTTTCATAACTGATTATCTTAGACATCAAAGCAGCTATGAATTCTACAAGTGTCTTTTAATATCCTAAATAATGAGTTCTTCATGTTACACTACTGCTAGTGTAAGGAACACTGTCATAGGTCTGCTATATATCCACTTTTTCTCATGACAAAAATTTATCCTCTGATTATGACTTTTCGGGTAGAAAATCTTAACCTTTTGGGAATCAAAGCCATAATTTTCCCCGTCTTTATGGCACTTGGCTTGCAAAAGTATTAATAATATGGAGGTGGAAATTAGATGCTGATCTCAAACAATATTTATATGCAGCCTCTTGAAGAAATAGCTAAGGTAAAAGTGAAGACTTTTTGGAACATGCTGTAAGGCAACACTCATTTTTTAAATGCCGTGGTTATGCTGAATTCACACAAAGCACTTTGCTCTTGATTTCAAGCCATTTTCTTCATAGAATCAGATCCAACTGCACAGATTGTTCAGATACATCTAATTTGTAATACAGAGTCATGGCCCAGATATGATACCTGGAAAGTAAAGGAAAAGGAAAACCTATTTTTTCTATTTTCTTATTGATTGCTGTCATCACAGAAAACACAGAAGTGTTCAGATGCATTCAGCTCTGTGTGCTGCTGACTTGCACAATGTAGTATATTTGCTACAATTATAAGGACAGTCTTACATGTTGAACTAGGCAGATTGGAAATAGAAAAGGAGTTTTACCCAAAGGTGTTCTTCCAACCTTTGAGGTTCAAGCAGCTCCCCCAGCGTGATGCCCACAGAATTCCTGCCCCCAGAACCCTGGCAGGAAGTTTTGCTTTAAGTTTTCAGTCTTGTGCGTGCAAATCCAGATAATGTAGTCAATTGCTTGCATGTGTTTCCAGTTAGAGCTTAATCTGTGTCTATAAATAAGAATTTTTTGAACACAGTCACCTGCCTATACTTTGCTGCTGCAGAGCTGGGCACACATAAGGGTGTTTGGAAATGTACCCATGTAGTTCAAGTGTGTATGTCACCATCAAAGACCTCCTAGCCACAAAGGGTAGAAGTGTGAATTGCACCATTCCTTGTACTCTCACCTTACCTCTGTTTTGTTCTTCACTAAATGTAGCTCAGAGAAATTGTGAGGTTGGATAACCAGGCTGACATTAGGGCCATTTTGCAAGTCCCAGTTGTCAGCTCAATGAACTGCAGTTCCAGCACAAGTTCTATGTGTTTATAACCACAGCTTTCTGGGCATCATCTTTATTTGTCCTCCAGTAGCATAACGTACACAGGAAATAAGTGTTTTTCCTAAAATAAATAGAAATGTAAATCCTCTATAAATATAGCTAAAGTTATTTTGCACAGTCACACAGCTGTGAATGGTTCTCATTATTTATTTGGCAGAAAGTGTTACAACAGAAATTTTTTCTCAGTAAAATGTACCCAGAAAGTCAAAAGCACTTTAGTTCTGGTCAACATCAAAGCTGAAATACTTGATTGATAAAAAAACAATGTCATGTCAAATGAAAATATGTTTGTTATAAAATGTTTCCATTTCCTGTGTTTTTAATGCAAGAGTTTGGAGGGGAAGGATTTTCCTAAAGAGCCTATCTTGATGGGGCTTATCCCAACCAAAAATGTGGCCGATTCATGAGATCACTGAGCAAGCAGTCGAATTTCTTGATGCAGAACAGATATATTGACCAATCTAGTATGCCTTAGGAGAGGTCCTACCATAACATTGTAGTACAGTCCGTTATGAGCCCACATTTCACCCAAAGGAATTGTTCCATTTTGTATGAATAATCACTTCTGGAAGATGATCAGCAGGCTTACTTGAACTTAGATATAGCACAGGAGAGATGAAGGTAGTTTGGAAGGTACATGCTGATCAAGTGATACCTGCCTATGCTTCCTTGCACCGTGGATTTGGTAGCCCTTACTAGTGACCACTGCATTTATATTGGAAAAAAAATAGATTAAAAATTGGGATCTTATGCTGTGGTTTTATTGTTTGAATATAGTTATATCCTTCAGAAATCTCCAGTCTGCAGTCTGATGCATTTTTCTGTTTCTTTCACTCCATTAGAATGTCTGAAGCTTTTATGTTTGTTTAATAAATGGCTAAAGCATCTTGGCCTGTACTTTGAAGATATTCCTGCCTTTTCAGAGTACTGATCAGAGGATCCCATTCATCCTATTTTTAATGCTCGTTTTATAAATCTCTAGAGCTGAGATTGGGTGTTCTTCGAAACTTGAACTACCCTGTATATCATTCATCTGACGTCAGTGTAAAAATCAATAGCCATTTTGGAAAAGTGCCCTTTTTGTCTGTGACCACCTTGGTGGAACTGCAAACATTCATTCATATTCCTGCTGCATTTCCAATACCACCTTCTTATTTCTAACAATACCAACTTAATTTCAGGAATCTGTGGTGTGTTAAAAAAAAAAACACACCATAACTAAATGAACCAATATACTGGTTAATAAAATTGGTCTACAACCATCAGGCAATTTGAATACGGGCTCCCAAAGGTTCTACAATGTTTTATTGCTATGGGTAAAAACTATTCAAGGGCAAAATTGAATATTAAAACCTACTTAACAAACATGTCTTTAGTATTTAATAGATATGTAGCAGCTGGCAGAAAAACAGAACATGCTTCTATTAAATAACAGTGGATGTGTATGTATAAGTGGGTGCCTATAGTTATTTCTGTCTTATAGCAAATTTCTATTTTAAAAGATATGTAGAACTCTTACATAGGTATCTCTTGATATAGAAATAGAAAACACAGTTTTGAAAAAAAGAGGGACACTTGGGAAGACATTTTCAGTTTTGGGGTAATGTTTTTGAGCTCCAGAAAATCACTACCTTTTCCTTACTTTTTAAATGCAAAAATACTGTGTCCTTTCCATAGTCCTAAACAGTCTTTAGCAATTACTCTCCCAGTGGCTTTGGCCAGTCTATCTGAATACCCTCCCCCAGGCTTCCCCCATCTGTATAACAGGGATAGTAATATTTACCTACCTATCTCATGGGAGTGTTATGGGGATTAATTATTTAATGCTTGAGAAGCACTTTAAAGATTAAAATTCCTAGTCGACTACTCAGTATTATTGTTAAAGCAAAACCTCACTAATCCACACTCATTATAATCCACACCAAAATTGGCAGTGTCCCCCCACATCTGAGCAAAGATTTAATAATAAGGCTGTTGAGCAAGTTCTCTTATTACTGAGGCTTAATTATTATAATATAATATTCTGGAGTAGATTTACTAATATGGTGTAAAGTGTAGATAATTACAGCTAAACTCCAGTGAATAAAACAGATGAACAAATATTATCCCTGGTTTTGCTCACATAAAGTGGCAAGCAGACTTACCAGTCAATGAGGGGAAAGTCCCACCCACAAATCTTTTTCCAACATTTCTTTTCATGACTTCCTGTATTTCCATCCAGCTGACAATACTAGAAGATAATACAGGACCTGAAAGAACACAACCATCCCTCTGTCTCCACAGCATCAGTTTTTTCTTTTCTTCCTGTAGTCCAGATAAATAGGGAAAGCAGGAATTCGGTAACACTTCCTGTGTCTTTGCAGCTTGCCATAGGATTAAGTCCAGTCTTCTGTTGCAGCATAATATCCCAGAAAATTCCTCTCCTGCTGCTCATTTCACAGTCCCTCGCATTTGCCTCAAGCCCCCAATTTATAATAAGACTTCATGACTGCAACTTGTTCTTAAACATAGTTAGCTTCCCTACATATCTGCAGCGGTATCCTTGCCACAGAAAGCTATGAATCGAAGGGAGCAACATGAAGGCACAAGCCATTATTCCTGTATCAACTAATACAGGAATATTCCTGTACCATCCAGTCAAGATGTATCAGAAAAGCCTTGCCAGTAGCCTGATGCTGTGATGCCCAAGACTAAATTAAACTAACAGGGCTTCTCATGACTTCTTGTCATTGGCATCAAAAATATGATGAATATAAATGATCACACAGAGAGTGTCACAAGAAAGCTGTTATTCCAACCATTAGTGAGGTGAAGGTAAGCTATGCCCATGGAGATTTGCAATTGGTCTTGCCTCTGCCCTTCTTGTTCCACCATCCCAGAGTGCAACTCCTGGATGATGCCTTGTGGCCCATCTGCAGGGAAAGGTTACTAGAGGTCGTGGCCTCTATCAGATTTCTCATTGCTTGTTACTCCTAGCTTGGGAAAAAACCCTTAGGAAATGAAATGCATATGTTTTTTACTTTGACAGTATGAGGTAACTGTGATTCTCCAACCGATGCTTAACAAACATGACCATAGAGCACGTTGTATTTTGTTGAGCAACAGCAACACATATGCAACCCAGAATTTTGAACATCTGGGTTTTCTAACGCCATGTAGTTTGTGTTTACTCATTAGGAGCTGAATATTGCAACGTGACATTCATTTATTTGTGCACTTCCATCTCATTATTTGGTTCTCAGATAAATTTGTTTCAGTGTCCCAGAGATATCAGATACCACAACAGCCCCGACAGCAAGTGTGGTCCCAGGGTCAGCTCTGCACCTTCGCTGCCTAGAGCCCCTAAACTACTTCTACGGCTTCTACCCTAAGCAGAACACGACTACTGGTTCATGAACTTTGTGCCCTGAGTTCAAACTAGGTTGTGTGTTTTGCTTAAGTTGCTGCTGAGCTTGTAAGTGAGAACCTCAGTGCCTGCCAGAAACAACTGTCTAGGGACATTTCATATACAGTCAAAAGGCTCTGACTTCCTCACTTATTAAGTAAATTTTATATATTATCTACATACTTTTAGTAGTGACAGCTATTTATTGACCTGACAGAATGTGTTGCCTACTGTTAACACTCATTTTAGCTGTGATAATTAATAATTTTAATATTTAACTTTAATTATATGTGTAATATCCAACTCTTCAATTATTCAGTCTCTGCAGAATGTTTTTCATTAATACCACACATCCTATTAACATATTTATGAACACCTTTTATGACTTAATGTGGCTTAATTCTATTAATAAAAACTAATTTTAAAGTCATTATCTTTTTTAATTATACACTAACTTCCCATGTAGATTTTCCAGCTCCAGCATGGCTCTGGAAGAGAACCACTGAGGTTTCTGCAGTTCTACTCTACTGGCTGACCACACAGAAAAAAATAAAACCTTCTTTGCTGAAGGGATGAGTTTCTTTTACCTGAATAGCTGTGATCTGATAAATATGTGAGATGATAAATATATGAGTGGTCACAAGGACCTAGTGAATGATAATGTGTGGTTAGGGCAGCATCACTCAAGACTAGCACTTAAGTTGTCCACAGACTTAACATTGCCACTGCAGTGAGGAGCTTGCAGCAGGAGATAAAAGCACTGTACAGGCTGCAGCTCTTCCTTTCAGCTTCTTCAGTATTACTGAGTAATCCTGCAACATTTATGCAGATAGATTAACTTGATTCAAGGAAAAATCAAATCTGCCAAATTCACTCAGATAACTGAGCGTGATGATTTAAATATTTAAAGGATAGGATTGTTTACTATATTCATATCTATTGAATAAGCTAAACTGGGTCTTGGAATGAGAATGTGTACTCATAATCATCTGCCTTTAAGATTCACAGCCAGAAGACTATTACAGTAAATTAGTAAACTGATTCACTAAATTAATTTACCTGTTTCTGAAACACAACCTGTTTGTAAGTGTGGCTCTTTATTTTTTCCCCTCTCCCGTTCTGTGCTTTGGCTAACTTTTCTCTGCATAGAAAAAATACCCTTTTCCATTCTTGCTATTGCAAGGGCAGTGTTAAATCTCAACCCTGTTATAAGGTGTAACTGATGTTGTTGGAGAGATCCAAATGATGTAGAGATTGGGTGCTATTACAAAATCACAGGAAACTGCTTATGGATGTGATTTATTTTTAAGCGGTGAACAATGGCAGAATAACACAAAAAAACTGGTATTCCAACCATTAATGAGGTGAAGGCAAGCTTTGTCCATAGAGGGGTTTGCAATTGGTGCTGCCTCTGCCCTTCTCACTCCACCATCCCAGAGTGCAAGTCCTGGATGATGCTTTGTGGCCCATCTGCAGGGAAAGGGCTAAAGCAGCACCCCAAGTCCCGGAGACATCCAGTCCACTGCTCTCCAGGGCAGAAACTTTGAGTGTTTCTGAATTCATTAACCATCTCCTGTATTAGGCTGAAATGTCTCAGGCCACTTACTTGCAGTGGCCTGTGTTTGCTAAAAAGGGCCTGATGTGGAATCATGGGCATAGATCTCTGTGTTCATCCCCTCAGCTTCGATCCACAGCCTCCAAAAGGGCTTCCCATAAGGAGCTCCCCAACACTAGTTGTGTACATGTTCAACAGAAGAGCCCACGTCTATTTCCAGAGGTCTTTTGAGACACCTCTCTATGACTCTGTGAGGCAATTAAATTATTATCTCAAATGGGAGGGATTCATCAGTAAAATACTGATGAAGCAGGGCCATAATTAAAGAACTAACTCAGGGAAAGGAATTTACTGAGAATGTCCTGGGTATAATAATGTAGGATCAAAGCCAGTGCAGAATAAGAATACGAACTCTCCAAGTCAGGTCAATCACTTCCCATGTTTCTTTGTTAACCATATTTAAAGAATATGTTACATAAAAAAATTGAAAAGTGCTTTCATCCATAGTGCTTGCTACAGATTAAAGCAAACACAAATCAATGCGTGTGGCTTTCTTGTTTCAAGAAAACATTCCACATTTTTCTAAAGGATTTTTAAATTTTTTTCCTTACAGAATACAGTTTTGCTTTCTCTGCCCCAAGTTTAAATTTTCCCTTTCTCTCTTTTCCCTTAGCTCGAAAACCAAGCAACATCTCTTGAGCTTCTCTAGATTTGGTCTTTCAAGCATAGCTAACAATCTGCTCTTTCTGAATTGTTGTAGTAATTCTCAAATTAGATCTCTGAAAATGAAAGCATTTGTCTAAAAAAGTCTATACCAAGTACAGAAAAGGTAATAAAAGTGAATTTTACCTAAGCTGAGATCATTCAAAGCCTCATCAGATGGCCCTTGCGAGGACTCTGTGTAAGGACCATATCTACTGTAAAAATATTTACGGCATCTTCCATTTAATAATTAGGTAAAGTATACAATGGAAAATGGATATAATGAACTCAAAGGAACTAAATTGTTGCTCATCAGTAATGATCAGTAACATGAAAAGAAGTAGGGCATCAGAGTATCAATGGCACTGGGAACTGAGCCAAGCAGGATGTAGAGTTGTGCTTCCCAATGTTGGAATAGGTCAGTGACTGAATTTTCGGGATGTAAAATTAAACATCATTTACAGTGACATCTCTTCAGTGCTTGTGGACGTCTGTAGAAGCCATGCCACCAATAGTAGTTGTGGTGCCCATCTCTTCCAGTATTTGACCAGTGACAAAAATAAAAATGCATGACTTTGGTGACAGAAAGACTAGGTCTGGCATTGTTTCATACTCCAAGTGTCAGTCTTTCTTAATGAATCATTCTACTTTTGTGAAAATGCTGAGCACAAAATTTAAAAGTAAAAGATGTTGGGACTGAGATGCATGTTTGTTTTCCTGTAATCTTTCATGGCTTTGTTAACTAAATCTGGTTACCCTGACCAACCATCCTCAAACCTTGCAAAGACAAATGTGTCAAGCCAAAAAAACCCAAATTACTAGAAAGCAGAAAGATTCTACTCTTGAGCAAAGCTACATTTAAAGTTACATTTTATAAAATTCTCTAAACATCCAGAGTCTCCATGAGTCACCAGTCTACTAAGTACAAACAGGCAAGCAGTATAATGAATGGGGTTACATTGAGATAGCAGTGAATTAAATTAGATTTTCATTGCATCAGAAACAAAACTTCAAAATACTAAACTGATCACTTAACTGCATGTGAGGGAAAGCAGAAGTAGTTCATATACTAAAAAAACTGAATATAACCTGGATTTATTTTTGTAAATGTATTTGGAATGTGTGTCATTTCTGTACATAGAATTATCACTTTGCACCCATAGCACACTACCATCATAGCTTAGAAAACCATAGGAGCAGTGCTAATGATGGAAAGGCTATCCCACTTGGATGTGTCCACACTGATTGACCAAACAAAGGACCATATCACAGCAGAAGGTGCCTAAATCCGTTGATGTTTGCTTCCGGAGCTATTGGTGTTCAGGGATCTGAATGGGGATGAGTTCAGTGAAAGGGGAGACAAGTAAAGTGTAATTTTAAGCTAAGCAAAGTGCAATTTGTGAGAAAACATTTGCATAGCATATTGAATAATTAACAAGAAGTGCAAGTTTATAGCCAGAAGTACAGGCAGCCTGTAAGGTGGGGGCAGAGCCCATTGCCAACTCGCTTTCTGGGAGAGGCTGGGGGAAAGGGTGGCATATAGTGTCACGTTTCCATAAAGCTGATAGCTGGACAGAAAGTACCAAGGGTTCTTCTAACCATCAAAACCTTAGAGAATCATTTATTTCATGAGACAAAGGGTGCTGTATGTCTAGATTGTGGAAGTTCCAGGATAAAAGATTAAAGATTCTTTACATATTCTGAAATATCCCTCCTCAGAGAGTGTTAAAGAAAAGCTGCAGGAGACCAATGCAATCAGGAATATCAAAGACATGTCAAGCTATAATGAGAAAGAGCCAAATGCATTCCTGATGTAACACTGCCAACATTAGTGGATACTCACCAGGGGACGATTTGTCCCATTTTTGTTATTAGCAGCATCTGTAAGAACTGTTTGCTACCTCCTGGCAATCCATAATTTCAGACAAAAAATGGGGCGGGGTGGGGGGGAATAAAGCATCATATTTTTTATTTAATCAAAATCTCTTTGATTCCCTAGGAAAATAATTCTGGGAAGATATGAGAACAGCTGCTTAGACATTGCAGAAAACATTTCATTCAGACTAATGAAAGCATTCAAAGCTTTAATATATTGTACATTATTCACATAATTTGAAAATTAAAAAGGCAGAGATTCTGTACATAAGTAATAAAATGTGATATAATTTTTACTCTTAACATTACTATGAACTATTCAATAAATTAATATTAATAGTTTATTGATAATTATATCAAATGAAAAATCACACGTCCTTGATAAACTACCAAGCAATTATTTGAAATATTTTGATGTTAGGGGAGAACCTATCCACAAATCAGGGCTCCAACCTCTTTTGACCTGAGATCCTGACAGAGTAGATAAGCACAGCAAGACTAGACTTAACAGAATCTTAGAAAGGCAATCTGTAAGGAAAATATAAGTAATGCAGGAAGTTAAATAAACTTATCAGGAGGCTGAGCTCTTTTCTCTGTCTTAGTACCTAGGCAATGCTCAGAAATTAAGATGGGCAGAGCTCTCTTCTCCGTTAGCAGTAAAGCCAGGTTTCTTTTGTTAGTGATTCAGACATAAGACATCAGCAAGCACTGAATCCAGGTAGAAGAGTGAGCTTTAGTTAAGAGAGTATCAAATAGACACATGAGAGTGGTGCCCTCATTTCCATTCCATTGAACATGTGTAAGCTGACATAGCAAAACAAATAATTTGTGTATGTGGCAGTTCTACCTCAAAAAAAAAACCCTTTTGATGGAAAACTGCTGCTCCTGGTGTTTTCCCCTCATCACTCTTCTTCCAAAATGGCTGTGTTCATCTCCTACTTGTCTTCCCACACACTCAAGATCTTGTGTCTGTGGCGTCTCTTACTCAGTTAGCAATTTACTCCTTGCCTGGGAGTTATGCAAACCAGGTCATAGGTGAGTCATTCTTACACATCCCATGGAGAAGTGCCACCAACCCGCATGACAGTAGCTTGTGGAACCTAAAAACCACCCAGAAAACACCTACTAAATTACACCAAATGAAATGCTATCACAGTGACAGATTATGGTGCTGCTCCCAGCTCATTTGTTTTGTCTAAATTAGTAGGTCAAGGGAGATTTTATCCCTTCAAGGAAGGGAGGAAGGCATCTATTAGCCTTCAGTGAGATGTATACCTTTGAAAAACAATTTCTCTCACAATAAGGATGTTATCCATGGTGACAAAGTCAGAAACAAATTTAAAACTACATTGTCCCTAACTCTTCCCAGCAGTTTCAACTGAATGTGATATTCTTCTCATATGCTTGCAAGTTGTTTGGGCATTCGTAGTTCATGCTCTATTAAACAGTTTCTCCCAGAAGTAAAAGGATAAAAAAATAAAATCGGTGCTCTGTCTCTATTTTAGAATGTTTACAAAATCCTTTGAGATATGTTGGAATAAGAGACAGTAAAAGTAGGTTATGTTCACAATTAACATAAAGGTTTTATAAAAAAACTTTAGATCAACAGAAAAAATGTTCTGAAATATTAATAACCTTTCTAAAATGCAGCTAGAACCTGAGTATAAGCATAAAGAGAAATTATTAATTCAGCTGCTCTGCAGGATAACATTTTGCATTTTTCTCCTGTTTGTATTAGTTATGGAAAAGCAATCATTTTAGAGCTGGTTGAACAAGTCCAAATGAACCCTTATGGCTTGAACACAGCTCTTTAAAAGGTTTTTCTTTTGAGCAACAAATTACTTATAGTACTGCATTTTGCGCTACTCTGGTAATTTTTATATTTTCCCATAATGTTCAAACATTAGAGGGAGGTCGCTTACAATACCCTCACATCAGTATTCTCCTCACTAGCGAGTGACATATTGCAACAATAGCTTATTGACATTAACTTCTACTAAGGCTGAGGATGACTTTCTACATAATGTTGTTTCATTTGAAAGAAAAAGCAGGTTAGGTTGGGTTTGGCTCTGTCAGATTGATGGTACTTAAACCTTAAAGAACGTCATTTGGTTCTTACTTGCAAGTGTTGTATTGCCACAGAATATAAATGATAGTTTTATTTCAATTTTTTTCCCCAACCACTGGAAATACAGACTATTTTAAACATACTGCAGCCAGTGACCCACCTGGGATTCTCCTACAGCCAAAATTCCCTTAAAGCTGTGGCTACCAGTTTTCTTGCTTAGTTGGCCAAGTTGTCCTTTTTTTAGGGTTTTCTGGGGGAGAGATAAGATCCAGTAATGCAGTAATGCATATAATATGGCATATTCTAGTTTATAGACGCCTATATTTCACTTTATATATTTCATGCCTATATATCACTATACATAAGAGATACACTGCTTCACTTTTGTTGAAGTACACTGCAACCTGCTACAATTTCTCACTGCAATATTTGGTTGTTTTTCTGTCCCCTTTAAAAAAAGAAAATATAAGAAAAAAAAAGAAACTTGTCTAGGAGGACAGCCCATTAATAAATCAGTTCTCTCATCTCTAGGGAATAAAACAGCAGGCCACTCACCCCCAGGTCTCTTCCCTGAGCGTCCCAGAAATAACTGGTACCATATTGTCATTCATGCCTCAGAGGAGCCACAAGAGGTGTTTTTTCCACCATTCTTCTCAATAGTGGCCCTCTGGCTTGTCCTCCCTGAGGAGGAACAGCTGATTTGAGCATAGTGGCACATTTTCCACAGAGGCAATCTTGTTACCTGAAAGCATCTTGCTGTTGCAGGCCATTTGGTGTTTTTACTGGTGTACAGCTGATACTACCCAAAGTAACAAGCTATTTCTGTAATCAGAGGCTCTCAAAACCTAGGACAAGACTGGATAATGGCCCACTACTCTTCACTGCCATTCAGTGAAAAACAACATCTCATGGACAACTGGGAAATAAGACTGTAATTAAGAAATATATTGGTCAGGCCAACCCTCAGCACCACCTCTACCCTCTGGACAAGTGTCAACGCCATGAAAAGTACAAACTTAATTTTCTAAAGCTCGGGGTGGCTTCTTCAGAGCTGGCTCAGGTACCTTGCTAGTGAACGCAGGCGGCTTTATGCTGAGACCCAGGATAGTTTTAGTGACTTGAGCCCCATGCGCAGTCCCTGATTCAAGTGTTAAACAGAATGGGATCCCCTGGATTTCAGATCGAAAAAGAGCCAGGGTAGGGTCTGCGCCTCCCCCATCGGGCTATGGTCTTGTACCAGGGTAGTGGTGCTGAAGAGCAGAAGTAAAGAACAAGCCCATCAAAGTCGATGCTTTCTGTAGGCAAACTCTTAGGAACTGATCACTCTACATCCATGAGCCTTCCTTTTATCTTTTTCTTGCTCAAGTGCCAAGCAGGGAGCAGATGGTACATTACTCAGCCTTAACTGGAGGGTAAGAAAGTGTGATTTCTTTTTTTTTTTAAATTCAGTTGAGACCCTCAGCCCATTTAGATTCCCAGCTCAAGGTTTATTTGTCTTACACAGAACGTGTACTTTCTATCCCTCTCAAATGCTAATCCTCTCCACACATATGCTCATTATGCAAAAGCATATGACAGATACCATCTGGGAAAATAAATAGCTCCTCAGCTAACAGTGCTGCTCCTTCCCTTTACGTCAGCCCCCTCACTATTGTCTCTCCTATTTTTATCTGCAAGACAGCAATTACTCAATCCAACTATTAACTTAAAAGTGCCATTTTAGTCAAGCAAGCCACAGATCCCAGGCTGGGCAGTAAAACCCATTCTATTTTTCAAGATGGGCATCCTCATGAAAATTTGAAAGCAGCTGTAGCACTGAGAAAAATACACATTACCTTTCAAAGGGCAGTTGATATCACTGAGAGATACTAGTCCTGACCTGCAGAAGTCCATGCTTGTTTTTTTAGCTGGGTGGTTACATTTTGTCCCACATGAAATATGCAGCTCTTGCCAGAAGTTCCACCTCGTTTCCATGGATTCCTTGTGATAGTCCTTTGTCTCTGACAGATTATTGCTCATACCATTCAAAGACAGGCAATGGTGCTAAACAGAGAATGACATAAGCCAAGTTCAGTGATTTCTCTAACCTCTGTGTAGATGGGTAAGAATAGGAGTCATGCTGTCATTAATCATGATGGATTCATTGTCTGCCAGAATGTTAATCAAAAGAAATTAGGATGTATATGCATTAGAAAGGCATCTCAGAATGTTCTGATTTTTACCAGTGGATTAGGAAAATCATTGCAATTCAGCAAAGGAGATGTCTATTTGTCGAAATTAAACAGGATCTGCACGATCCAACCATATTGTGTTGAGGCTAAGTAACCAGGGGAAATTCAAAATGCACAACCAGGAGACTCAGCGGCTGACACTGTGATATAAAGGCAGAGTTTTGTAAGTACCCTATAAGAATTGTGGGGCCATAAACACTGCAATATTATATCTGTTTAGAAAAAATATGAGACAGAATTCAATGATGACCTTATCTGAGCTACAAATTCTTGTCAACTATTATATGCTTGTAGGGACATGTTTAATAGATGGCAGATAGTCTTTCTCATTTGTCCTCAGAGACAGCACTGATATTGCCCAGCTAAGAAATCCATTATAGAGCTACAAAAGAGGCAATTTGGTTTCATGAGCACGTGCCTTTATTATTTTAAGAATAATTTAACATAGGCAGAGGAAAGCAGAACCTGTGTGGAAAAAAAAAGACCAGGGTTTTCAGCATTTGCAGTTACGAGCTTCTTACTTCTCCTGAACTTTTTTTTTGGTGGAGACATTATTTTTGTTTTCCTCCCTATTGAATCCACTGGGAGTTTCACCTCACCTGAAACAGAGGGGTTTAAGTCTGGTATATGGTTTGGTTATCAGTGTTGCTCAGAATACATGTGCATGTGCAATATACACCCTGTGCTGCTGAATACACCCTCAACTCTCTTCTCTTTGTTGTTACAACAGACGAACCAAACTCCTGGAGTGCTCCCTCTGCCACCTCCCCAGGTCTGCCGGAAGTAGCTCTTTCCCTCGAAGACATAATCTCACCATTATCTTCATCACACATAGCCCCACCCTCTGACCCTTCTCACCAGATAAGCCTAGAGCCAACATGGGATATCAAGAGGGAACATGATGTAAGGAAACCAAAGGAGCTTTCGGTGAACGGTCACAAAAAGAAAAGGTTAGGAGAACAAAGAGAAAGGTCAGCAAGTCCTAAAAAGGTAGACAGGTCAAAGCATGAAGAGGCTTCTTGGAAAGGATATTCAGAAAGCAAAAATAAGACCACTGATGGTGGCAGGCCCACCTCAGAAAGCAAAGCGGTGGGACACAGCATTATGATCGAGGCTGGTGCAAGAGAGCACGTGTGTGCTGGAACCAGCAGTGATGAACAGTTTGGGAGGCTGAGGAAGCCAGAAGGCAAGAGAGGAGGATCTCTTAGCAAAAAAGAAGATCACAGATCCACAAACATCAGTGAGAAGAAGTCAGCTGCAGCACCTGACCATGTCAAGATCGATACAGGTGCTACCAAGACGTACAGTAGCAACCGCTGCAGCTCGCCTGGAAGTGATATGGACCACAGCCAGAGGGAGCCTGATGGGAAACCCAGCGAGTTCCCCAGGAAGGGACATCTCCACTCCATTAGCACTCGCAGCACCAACACCACAGTTCGAAAGGCAACGGTCTCCCCAGGGCCATGGAAAATCCCTGGCTCAGATAAGCTACCTAGCGTCCTGAAGTCTGGTACTTCTGCCATGAGCAGATAAGCAAGGGACTGTTGCCCTCTAACTGTCTCAAACTGACGCAGAACATTCTTCTTAGTTTTTGTCTCACATTGGTTTGTTTTAATTTATTTTAACTATCACACATATACACAAAGCATTGAGGAATGAAAACATTAGTGTGTAATTCCATGACAATGTGCACAGTATCTAATAAGTTCAAAAGCATATAGTCAACACAGAGATTTAAAATCGACCCTAAAGTCCCAGTTCCATTTTAGGGACTTTGGCAGCTATGGAAGAAACCAAAACACTATGAAGGACGGTACATCAGAGAAGGATAGTGCAGTGTAGCTTTAGCATTTTTTTCCCACTGCATGAAGGACTTGAATTTCATTCAAACTTTATATCAAGAAACTGGAACAAGTTAGAGCAATCACAAACTGGAACATCGCCTTAAATAAAACTGCACGGAGCAAGCTGAAAGCGAGAGAGGATCTTTTCGTGGAGTTAAAATGTTGTAAATAAATTGTTCTCGACATATCTAGACAGGGGTTAAAGGGTTTCTTTGAAGCATCTTTCGGGACTGTACACCCATGACACGTCTCCACTGTTAACACTTTGGGATAGTCCATGTGGTACCCCGTAGCATAGTTCACTGGGCGCTAAGGGAGGAGTGGGGAATCCAGTGGATTAGTTTCTGTGATACCATTTCTACTGCCATTTTTGTGAACAAACCATGTTTCTGTACATTGGAAAGGAGTTAGGGTGGAGTTGTATTTGAAAATTATTCTCAAAAGCGATTTATTACAGGTTCCCCAAGTACTGTGAGGTAGCACACAAATCAATTGGTCAGGCTCAAACCCCAGATGTCTGCAAGGCCCTTGTAATGAAAGGAGGAGTGCTACAGAGAAAAAGCTGCCGTTTCCTTAAGGAAAGGCCTTTCCTTCCTGCAGAAGATGATAGCATCACTTATCAACAGTGCTTTGTTTCATACCCATCCACATTTATTTAGGACACTGTCACCTTTCATCCCCTCAGTTTGGCAGAGCAGGTGCCTTTCAGGCACATGTAAACAATAATTAGACTGGTTTCTGAAATACAGTTGTTGGTGTCCTCATTCAGTAAATTCAATATATTTCCATTTTTAAAATTGTTTCCATTTTATCATTTTTTCCCTTTCTCATTTTTTTTTTCTTTTTGTCTTTTTGTTTTTATCTTTCTTGCTTGTCTGTTTTGAATTTCAAGCCTTAAGTGCCAGGTAAACATTCCAGTCTGCCTTCACAGGAAATAACTCCGAGTTCAGTCAATCAGTCATTATCTTGTTTCAAAAAGATGCGTGTGTGTCTGTGTAAGTGTGCATATGCTTATTCGTCTGTCAAAATTAAAACAAAATCCTGGGCAATAATACATTGGTAATTTAAAAAAAAAATCATAAAGCTAAGTACTGTCAAAAATTCGTATTTAAAAATTATTGTTCACTAGCAATCTTAGTTCCTCACATGCTCTGCTGAAAAACTAGATTGAGATTGGCTTTGTTCCAAGAAATTAGCACATTACTGTATGTCTCAAACATTGCACTGGACTGTGAAATTTATAGACATGTTTCTTCCTGTCCAATTATTTGAAAAGCCTCAAGTCAAGGATTTTGCAGCTTTCAAACTTTTTTTTAGAAAGAAAAATCCATTTATAATTTCTAAAAAAGCACAAGTCCATGTAGCTGTTTATAAAACTCTTATTTAATGGGAAAAAAATAAATCTTTAAAAATAAATCTTTATCCCCTGAACTAGAATCCAATATAATTTGCCATTAATTTATTGAATCTGATTTTGGACAATGCTTCTGTAGTGTAGATGCACGTCCCAGTATCTTATTTTTATGTATAAAGAAAGCAAACAATGAAATCTGAAAAACAGTTGAGATTATGCTTGCATAAACTCTAATTTGCACAGTTCACAGCTACTCCTTGTGCAGTAATTGCTTTATGCGGCTGTAATCGATAACCTGTGAAGACAGCACATCATCTAAACCCCATTCCAAATAATATTTCTGTGTAGTGTTAGCTGTGAATTTACCCTGTACAGCTCTATCTCTATAAATATAATTCCATGTATTAATAGTCACAGAAAGGCTGTAAGTGAGCAACTATTTTTATGAAACGCACCACTATGGATAAATTAACTTTTACAGAAATCTTGTTTACTGTATGATATTCTAAACCACTGTCAAATAAAATATATATCCAAAAATCTTTCTTTTTTCAATTGTATGTAGTCTGTGTTAATTTTGAGTAACAAGTGTTACCCTGAGAAACAATCATTTTCATGCATATAAGCAGAGTTAATTAGCTACTGCCTTACAAAAAAGGAAATGATCCATTTTGATTTCTTATTTCCAAAGAATACAATTTATGAATATAGATGTAGGTGACCAAACAAATTCCATAATGGCAAGTTAAGGCCTATGAGCTACACAAACACAGAGAAATGTATTCCTTGGTGGAGAAGCCTAAACTCTTATTCTCTTTCCAGTCCCAGGAGACACAGGGGTAGTAGACAGACTCCCAGCACTGAGAAACAACTTCTGAGCATACACTTTATATAAAAAAATAATCTGAGCATATACCATTTTTACCACAGAAATCTGGCAGTTCTAACTAGCCCTAGGAAGGTTTTATTGATAAGCTGAATGAAAGGGGCATAATTGCATTTCCAGTTTACTTTGCAGAGATAATGTCTTAGAAAACACCATAAGGGTATAAAAATATTGGTAACCAGACAGTCTTCTGGGGCTGAATACACTCCTCGTTGAACAGAACAGAAAAATACTCCTTGCCTTCAGTTAGGCAAAACAAATCATCAGTTTACAGACTGTAGATACTGTAAGATGTGGAAAACTAGCAATATTTTTCACACAAATGTGACATTTGAAAAAATAAATATTTCCTGTTTCCTTAAAGTATAATTTTCTTCAAAAAATAATTATTTGCCTTCATACAACCTGAGTCAACTTCTGCAGAGCCTTGTTTTTCAGAAGATTGATGTTCCACATAGAAAATTTCAACCAGCTGAACTAATAACATCATTTTGCATTACAATAAACACATAGCAATTATGAAACATTTTTGATACTCAAAGAAACATTTACTGCTCTTTAAATAGCTGATATTTCCATGGCTGGAAATCCAAGTGTGTGCCTAATTCAGACCCAGAGGTATGGCAGGCAAATGTGCTGAAGCCATATAGCCTCATCCAATCTAACTTTTTCTGTTAATAACATCTTTTCTCTTTTAAACATAGTAATACAGCATTTGCATTGCAGTGCCATTCCTGTGACCCCTTTTAATCTCTGTTTTTCATACCTGTGCAATAATACAAGGAAATAGATGCTTATTTTGATGCAGACTCTCTACTCCAAATTCCAGTGCAGCAGTGTAAGTAAACTTACCAACCTATGATCAGCAATGCACATTTGGGGACAAGTTTTGGTAAAACCCCATAGAGAGATGCTGGTATAGCCCTTTTCTTAATCAGTGTCAAATGTGGGCTCTGGGGCTCATTCCTTCTCCAGGTGTTTCTCTGCTTTAGGAAGTCCACACAAACTGCAGAGTCTGGAGGAGCAGGTCTTCAAACACGTTTAATAAAAAAGCCATAAAATTTAATAACTCCCACAAGGTCTCACCAAAGATGCCATCCTTTCTTCCAGAAAGCTGCTGGACTGACAGCATTCTTCATGTAGTTACAACAGAGAACAGGTTGCACTTGTTTCACTACACTGTGGTCTTCTAAACAGGAGGGACATATGTCCATGGGCTACAACCTACTCCATGGCCTCAGTGATAAGACTGCCAACAATTTAGCCCCAGCTAAATAGCTGCCTGCTAGGAATTGATGCAGAAGTTCAAACATAGCCCCATTTCTTCCCCGATATTTTTCATCTGAATGTGCAGCCAATCAGCATTGCCAAAGAGCTGCTTATCTTCATCAAAGATGAGATTCCATCCGATTAGTGCCATCTCTGCTGAACACAAACATCTCATGCTTAGCCCCCTTCATATCCTATGTGCTCTCAGCACCACCAGATCTATTCTGAATCTCTTCTTTTCCTCTACAGCTCCCCACTGCTCTTGTTTTTAATCCTATCTCTAAGGTAAGTGCTGCTGCCTTTCAGTAGATCAAATCTTCCATTCTTCATTTTCTCCTTCTGTCCCTCAGAACTTTGTCTTCCTCTTTTTTTCTCTTTCTTTTGGCACTCTGTCACCATCTGGCATCATTTGTCACTCTCAACGTCTCTCTGCCATGTCTCAGCAGCTCAATGTGACGCACCTCTCCTAAGAGATGTCACGACCAGTTACACACCAAGACATTAACACGCTCCTGGGTGTTATATAAACATACAGACACACCTAATACCTTGCACTGAAGCCCAAATCACCTGCCTTGTCCTCCAGAAACCGCCGGTGGTTACTCATTAGACATACTAACTCTACATGCAGCCAGTAACTACCTTTGCAAGTGCAAATAATGTTTTATCTTCATTGCTAAATGTCTGTCGTGATAATGATTCAAGCATTCAGGCTGGGTTTTGTGGATGCAACATGCCATGATCTCTACTGGAAGTCTCTAAATTTGTTTTACAAAGGCAAGAACAGGCAAAGCTGCAGGCACATTTCTGTCTTAGCCTTTTGTACTCTTTTTGTACCTCACTGCTGCCACAGAAACCCAGACCCAGAACTGCAGAGGCGTAAGTAAAAAACACCTCAGGAAATGAGGATGTCACCCTCCAGGTTTCTCCTTGCTTGGAGGGAAGCTTTGCTGTGAAGGGGAACCGTTTTTTGGCATGCTGCCATGGAGCTCAAAGCTAGAGAAGGCTTTGGACTTGCTGAGGGATGACCGATCCCATTAGGGATTGACTTCACATCTGTAAGTCTCCAAAAGAATCCTTTCCTACTTTGTCCTCTTGAAGCCTAGAATATTTTCTGTAATTGCTGCTAAAAAGGCCACAGAGGCATGGCACACTGCCTGCCCTCATGACTAATAGAGGACTTGGAGAGAATTGTCATGGCTGTGTCATGTCACCTCTATCATACTCAAGGACTCCCAAGGCTCTTTTACTATCTGTCTGTGTAGAGGCCCAGAAAAGCAGACTCTCAGAACCAAACAATACCTTTACCTTCACAGTTGTCATCCAAACAGTGAGCCACTTTAATTAGCCATGAGTCCCAAAGGGAAATCCAATGCACTATCTGGACAGAAACAGCTGTGCTCCAGCCAGGGCTCACACATCACCAGTGCCCCAAGCCTCTCACAGGTCCCCTGCTCAGCACTCAGGACTGTCCTCTCCCTTGGAGTAACAGCCTCTCCCCACCACCCAAGTAAGTACCCGTAGTCTCTGTGTTGCCACCACCCTCCTGGAGCCAGGGCACGCATGCTCAGCCCAGCCTTGAGGGTTCTGCAATATTTTTCTTAGTATTTCTAACAACAGTTACGTGATCACACATTTATCTCCATAGCTGGCACCTGAGCTTAGAGCAATTTTTTTTTCAAAATATCTTGTCAAGACACAGTAGCATAAGCAATATCTCTGAATTACAGCCAATCTTACAATTATGTTCTGCCATTCCTGTCTTTAGTGCCTTTATGGCAGTAAGTCACTCTACCTGTTCAATTAATCAATAAGAAGAGTTTTGCTTACAAGGTATAAATGTATCTCTTTTAAACAGCTATAGGAACACAAGTGCACAAATACCCACTCATACTCACACACACAGGGTCCTGGAGCATCATCTTCCACTCCCACTCAGGAACTGCCCAAATAACCATATCTGAGATGGATGGCTGTCCCTCTCAGGAAAAAACCACATATGGATGTAGACTAATCCAGAATGTTATTGTTCATCCACAGATCAACTGCTGTAAATGTAGAAACATTTAAACTGAAAAAAAATAAGCAAGAAATTGTGTGGGGAAAAAGAAAAGGAGTGATGGGACTTTCTATGATGTGGTCACATGCTGACCTGCTCTTCTTCATGCTGACCTTTCAGCTCCTTCAAGCGTGAAAAATTGAAAAGGGTGATCTATTAAACATGACAAATGTTGCAACAAAGCACTGTATGTCTTGGGGACAGCAAGAGAGTATCTTTGGTGATTACACTTCTGAAAAGGATTAATTTATTTAAGTAAAAGGCCTGGGCTGGTGCCAAGGAGAGGAGAGGAAACTGGCCTCCAAGGGCAACGCTGATGGGCTCCTCAGACACAGACTAATCCCTCAGTTTCTCCAGAGGTTGCAGCCACATTGAGCAGCATCAGCAGTGGGCTTGGACTACCGTGATGGGCTGGCAGCGGCAATTACTTTCCCAGAATGTAGGAAGGTTGAGAATCCAATCCCTGGGATGCTTCTCTTTATCTTTGTGCCCTAGGACTGGTGCATAGCACCAAGGGACAGCTCTGTTGTCCACCCAAAGATGTTGTAGATGTGGAAGCAGTGGAAGGAGTAATTAAAATATGAAAGTCAATCCAGACCTATGGTGAGAGCCCCATTGCAGTTGTAAGCTGGAAGAAAGGTTCTGAGCAACTGCAGATCCCCAGCTACATCAAGAGTGAGATCAGGGCACTGGCATCCTTCTATCCTTTCTCTCTCAGTAAATTGAAGTCATTGCTGTCACTGAAGCCACCTGAATTATTTTCACTTCTTTTCTAACACTCTACAAGAAATGTGGATTTTACTTCCTGGACTGCCCTTAGCTCGAAACCAGTCAACAACAGGCACCTCAAGCAGTCCAAAACTCTCCTGCTGCCACCAGGCAGCAGGACTGCCCATGGCTCTGAAGTTTCTTTTCATACATATGTATGGAATCAATGAATTTTGGTGTTAGTACTTTCCAAAAGTGATTAAAAACTATGCCAAGAGCTTTAACTAAAGTACTTTAATAATTACAGTCCATAAACCAGAAAATTGTTCACCCTGCCACTAAACCAGCAACTATAAAGAGCTAGAGTTAAGTACCTACTTAATTCAGGAAGAAAATCAGACCTTTCCGTGCATAGTCCAGAAAGCTCACCATGTACTAAACATTTATTCCAATTAGCACTTCACTCACTCTAAAGTTTCTAAAAAATAAGCCCAGCAGGCAACATGGAGCACTGGAATGGGTTAGTACAGAATATTTCAGAGTACCTCTCAACCCTTGAACATCACAAACAATGCTAAATTGATTACTCTTTTATATCATCCCGGCAAAGACGAATGCCCCCTCCTGTCCCCTATATCCCTGGTACTGCCCAGCTTTTCAGGTTGGTTGCTGGTAGAAAGAAGCCCTGATGTCACTGTGCCATGGTGGCTTCTGCGGGTTACAAAGCTTTTTTGGAAACACCTTCCCATCTGACTTGCACACCAGCACCACAGCATGACCCCTGCACCCAGGAGCCTGGAGAACCATCCCATGGTTTCCAGTTGAGAAGGGGTAACAACTCTGGGCTGCACAAACTCTGGGTTGCATCCCTGGGCATGTGGCACTAAATCCTATGTTGTGACACGTCCCAACAACTAGCACCAGCAGCAAAAGCCTCCAAACTAGCCTGGTGCCAAGAGCAAAAGCTCTTTCCCTAACCACCACAGTTGATACTTAGACTGTTTGTACAGAGTGTACAGGTGTACAGCCCCCTTAACTAGACTATTTATTTTTTTGTCACATTAATTTATAGTAAGGCACACTTCCTGCAAGAGGGTAGCTCCAGCAATACTTCTGCCCTGACTTCACATCACAGTACAAGATCAGCTTCACATAAGCTTCAAAACTGAAAGAGCCTGGCCCCAGGCTCTGCTCATGGAGCATCTCTGGAGGATCAGTAACCTCATTCCCTGTGGGAAGGTTCCTCAAGCAGCCTCTGCCCAGTTCCCCACTCTTGTCTCTCATCTTGTTCTCTTTATATTAAACAGTTTTCATTCTGGCATAAAAATTGCAAGTGCAGCCCAAATTGATCCCCTCCATACCTTCAGTCCCCTGAGGTTAACAAGCAGGTCTCTACCTCACAGTTTTGTAGGTCCATTATGCTTTTTGATTAGCAGCTCCTTCCCAAACTCAGTGGCTTTGGAATAAATTCAGAAGGTTTGATAGCTAGCATTTTTAAAACTGATTGTTAAAGTGTTTTGCAAATTGCATAAAAATTATTCATATTTCAGCTTGATTTATAAGCACCAGAATCCCTGGGCTTCATTAGTTGCAGCAAACACCCCAGCAATGGGACTGGAGGTGATTCCACCAGAACTCTATTTTTTTCAGCCTTTCCCACTCAGGCATCTGTGCTGTGCTCTGCAGGGCCCAGCAATCCTCATTGCTCATGCAGTTGTTCAAGTCCAAAGGGAATAAATCATGGACCAGCCTAATGACACTCCACCCCCCTCGATTTCCCCATTCATTTCAGACATTTCCCTCGCACCAGGAGGACACAGTAAACAACATGCACAGCAGTGTCCCACTCTGCCACCGTCAGCCCAAGATCAGGCTGGCCTGGGGCGAACTGCTCTGCTGAATCAGATGCTGATTTTCCCCATCCAGGTCTGGATTGCCTCCTGGTGACCCAGCCAACACAGAAAAGTGATTGGGGACCCCTGATACAGGACTAGCCATGTAAACATTGCAGGCTCAGGTGGAATAAATGGGCCCTATGAGTCAAAGTGGAGTAGTGTGAGCTGTCCCTATATAACAGTAGCAATTACTTTTACATCAAACTACTAAGCACAGAAACCTCAGGCAGCATAACCTGAGGGACAGTAAGGAACTATTATATGTTCTTTTATAAAAGATTCTATTGAAGTAATAGATTAAAAAGCAAAAAGGCTGTTGTAGCCTGTGATATACAAAGTATGAATTGACCCATTCATTTAATGGCATCCCTTATTCCCTTTTCTTGCAGTTGGAGCCAGCCTTTGTATGTTGAAAAGCTGTCCATGGCCAGCTTTTATAGGATACGGGAGTGGTGGGAGCTGCCCTGTGGGAAATGGGGAGTAAAGTCAGACCAAGTGGGCAGCTGCTGCCATTGCTCAGTGCTCTGGAATGCAGCACGTGCCTGCACATGGACAGACACGTGTCCAAGGCAGAGAGAGACGGGCAGCTCCATCACTGGTGCTGACTCTTCCTCGCAGCCTCACTGTTGGGAAAGGACTTGGACCTGTGATCCTCGTGGCCGCTCCAGCCCCCAGCAGGTTTGCTGCCAGGCTGGTGGGACCATACCACTGGCATGTAGGGTATGTCAGCCATGCAGGCATGGCCCTGCTAAAGCTCTTCTGCTCTGTATACAAAGTTATTTATAGGCAGAGTTGTTTTATCTATAACCCAGGAAAAAATGCAAACATCGTGTTTTCCAAGGTCTTTCAGTAGAAAAGTCATTCATCAGCATAATAAAAAACAAAATGCTTTAAAAGGGAAAAATTTGGCCTCTAAGTCATAAATAATATACATAATCATAGAAGTCTTATCATTAGCTAATATTGCACTATTTAAATTACTGTGTAAGTATGTGGCCTTAGGGAACTACCAGATATTTTATGATGTCTAATGGAATCAGGGCATGAAAACACAGAACAAAACTGGCACAGGAGAAACTACCAAGTCATAAGAACTCAAGTCACAGCAACACAGTTACATAGACTGACCTACAGCTTAGGTAACCCAATCAATTCAATCCATAAAAAGTAAAGAAAACTAGAATTACATAAACTTATAATAGTAGTATGAGAAAATCAATTCATTAAAAAAAAAGTCAAATTTTGAGTCTTTGGCAGAGAGGAGATATTCTGCCTGGGCTGCTATCTTCCAGGTGTCTGGTCAGACTAACACCACCTGGAGTCATCTTCTCAACAATAAGACTTTTCCACCAAGAAGATCACTAATTTCTTCTCTGTGAGTTCATTATGTCTTTTTAAGTAATTTTCCGCTTTGAAACAAACTTTTTTGACAAATGCTGTGTAGCATGTCACTGTCAGCAACTCAAAGGACACATAGCCTTATTCAATATTGGGAATCATAATCAATGGATAAGTCTATACTTGGACTTATAGAAGCTCTGAAAGCACAAATGTCCCAAATGACAGCAAAGGAACTCCTCAAAAGATGCATTAAGGAACAGGATGGCACCAGGATCCCAAAGTGACAAACACTAAGCACAAATTACCAATCACTAGTCCCAAGAACTGGGAAGAACCCATTTTAGGGCACAGCCGAAAACATAATGTGAATATCCTGCATAGGATGACAGTACAAAAAAGGAAGCAAGGGACCACAAAAGGCAGTTGTGGACCCTTCAAGGCCAGGGTCAAAGGACAAAGAGAGAAAATAATTGCTCCAGTATCACCTCCTTTGATGTTCTTAACATGAGCAGCATTGCTGTGTATCTGCAGAAGTTCCTCCATCATATCCGGCAGAGAAAGAGCTCTGTCCTTGAGGTTCCCATTTGCCACATTCTGTCACTGCAGCCCAAGCAGTTGCCTCTATGAGGGTACCTTTTACTATGTCATTGGGTAAAGAAAATCAGGATTTTAAAAGCAATGTGTGTGTGTGTGCGTGTCCTCTCCGTTTCAGCTTCCCTCCATGACTCGATGATGCTGCAATACTCAGAGGCACATCCAGTCATTATGGATTAAAGGTAAGTCCTCACCCCCTGCAAACATTTATACAATACAGAGAGAGAGCAAGAATACCCAGTAGCCCAATGGTTAGAAAGATGAATGTTAGTGTCCCAGGTTCAGTCCATGCTCCAGAGACTAGTGGGATACAAGTACAGAGCAGGATTCATCTCGTCCAAGTTTAGATATTTACATTCCTCTTACTCATTCCAGACTTTTTGCAAAGGAGACCAGTGGGCACTTTTAGAAAGAGATTTTGCCCAACACCTTTAGGAATTAATTAATTGTTCTGCAGAAACATCTAAACCTTTCCACTGACTAATAAAATATTCCCAGATGCCTTCAATTTCAGACATGTCCTGAGCATATCTATAGGATCAGTCTGCAAGAAGGAGCTAAGCAGGTAAACCCCAAGAGTTCAGCTGGAGTTCTTTGTTCTGTTATCTGTGTGCAACATCTCCACTCAGGTGCCCAGGCTGGGACAGGGGCTCAGCCCCACAGGCACACGGGAGGGAGCTGAGCTGCAGCTCTGCCAATCTGGGACAACCTAGAGGATTGCCACCAGTACTAATGAGGCAAGAAGGTGACCAGGCCCTTCTGAGAATCGAGACCTTCCTACCCAGGGACTTCTGCTGAGATCGAAACTCCCAGTGCCTGTTACTGCCCTCCACGTGCTGCCTGCCCTGATGCAGCCCCAGAACACACGTGCGGTGCTCAGACAGTAACACAAGAGTGAATGACTACGGGTGTCACAGGTTTAAAAGAACGAATATTTCGCAGTGCATCTAACTAGCAGGTAATTAGTAATGTGTTTCCAAAGGTGTCATGTCGGTAACTTACAGTTTCTCTTTCCAAAGTTCACATTTGCATCGCAGATCCTGTGTCCTTTTTCAAAGAGATGGTTCTGCTTTTCACCGTGATGTGCATTCAATGCCTAGAGACCACAGCTCAGGGTCAGAGAAATAGTAACAGGTTCTTACAGAATATGGAGGAAATTGATACCTGGGTACTCCTTTCTTCCTTTGGGGACACAGAAGTAGAATTTTTTTCTACCTCATAGCACATGTGGTAGGATTGGTGAGGAACAGAAAAGGAAACAGAACTTCCCTGCCTAAAAAGGGCACAGCAAAGAGGAGCTATACATGCATAGATACACACACATGCTCACAAAACCACATCCTAACAGTGGCACAAACAACTCTGTTCAGAGTCTAGCCACAAAGGCCTGATGTTCTGTCATACTGGGATCATTTTGTCTTTTTATCATGATACCCAAATTTTGCATTATTTTTTTTCTTAGGGTAATCGTGACCTTGTATTTATGTATATCAAATGATCATTCTATTCTCAAGGAAATAAAAGGTGACTCATATGAAAACAACGAAGTAAACGTGTTTAGTAAGCACCGTCTGTACCATGCCTGACTACCAAAATACTCTTTAACTTCCTTGGTTTTTCTGAAAGATGATTAGGGGCTGGTGTAGAAGCCCAGAAGATAAGGGGTTCATGTGTAGGTCTCTGATAGCCAGATGGCTGTGGAGCCAACCAAGGATCGTTGGCTAAAACAGACACGGATTGTTGGTAAATAACATGCTGTGGGAAAGAACAAGATGTGTCTGGAGAACGGGAACATATGGAGGTAGGGCAGCACTTTCCAGGGACAAACATCCTTTTTCTGGCTGCTGGAGATAAGAACAACACAGTCCAGCACAAGTGCAGGGACAAGACGGAAAAGTGGGAATGGACTGTGGGGGGAAACAAGACCACCCAAGACCCCCAAAGCCCCCAACCCATTTTCAGAAAGGTCTGAAAGAACAGACTGTATGTGATAACTAATTTGCATAAAAACTAAGAAACCTCTTCAGGGTAGAGAAAATTATCTACAAAAAGGTGCCCCCACCAAGCCCAGGCACTGCCCCCAGGATCCCGGTCATCCCATCAGCTGCACTGATGCTGGAACCAGGACTGGTGATTTCTTTCTTTCTTTTCTTTCTTTTCTTTCTTTCTTTTTCTTTCTCTTTCTTTCTTTCCTTCTTTCTTTCTTCGTTCTTTCTTTCTTTCTTCTCTTTCTTCTCTTTCTTTATTTCCTTCTTTCTCTCTTTTTCTTTTCTCTCTTTCTTTCTTTCTTTTTCTTTCTTTTTACTTTCTTTCTTTTTTTCTCTCTTCCTCACTTACTTCCTTCTCTCTCTATCTCTCTCCCCCCCTCTCTTTAATTCATCTCTTCCTTTCTTCTACTCCCTTTTACCTTACCACTTTATCCAAAACCCCCTGCCATGTGCTTATATAGTAGATCAGGGACTAACATACCAATTTCCATGCCAAGTGTGTAATTTACTAATAAAACTTTGTGAGTTTTTGCAGACCCTCTGAGTTTTGTCGTTCCTTTGACCATAAGCATTTATGAATCTTGGGTGCTCCCTTCCTCTTAAGGGTGGGATGACACAGCTGTTTTAACAGACAAATTAATTATACCTGTTATGCCCCCTGCACCACAAAGTGACATTGGTAGAAGAGTAGGATATTATGGTCATGATATGCATAGCTGAACTATATTTGTCTATTCCAGAATTAGCCCATCCAGGATTTTTCATATCATAAGAAAAAGGAGATTGCAGCACTACCTAACAACGACTGTAGCTACAACCTACTTGCACCATTCACAGCTCACTTAGACACTCCATTGCTACTTAGTAAGTGACATAAAGGGTACAAAACAACCTGGGGCACACTGGAGGCGATTTTTTATTTCTTACCTAGGTGGTACCTTAATCAGTTGGGTTTGTAGTGTAGGGATTTTGAAAATAGGAATTCAAAAGTAATTTTTTTCCTAATCCCTTTTACTGACTACAGCATTTTTGTTTCCTTCTGATATTTCCTCCAAGGAAGCAAAAAAGCCTTTGAATTAAACAACGTTAGTTGTCTGTTACTGGATAGTACAAAGAGAGACAGAAATTAAGGACTAACAATATTCTGAAACTAGCATGACCTTAAATTACAGCAGGTTAATAAATCACTTCAAATGTAAATCTCTGTCTGCTCTCACCTTGAGATCTGAATACCTTTAATCAAGTAGCATAATAGAAATTTTGATGATCAAAGGCAGTAACTGCTGTTGGAGTGAGACTACAAGTTGGAGAGACAGCTGGGACTTAAAGTTTGGGCTGTTCAACAAAAAATACTTTGGAAATTCAGTCTCTCAGGAACTCATAAAACATAACAAAGTGTTGCAAAAGATTTCAGTATTTAACCAAAGCCATTGTAAAGCTTGTAAAGCCCAGCACGAGTGATCCAGGTGGGAATTCAGAGGCACCAAGGAGATAGGAAGAAAACAAAGAGACAAGTCACAAGATCAATGTTCACAAGCATGACTGTGGGATGGGTTGTGGCAGCCTGCATCCAGTAGGGCTCTTCTGTGATGTCATTCCCCTGGGACAAGAATGTTTGACACCACCAGAGTTCAGAGACCTGCACCTTGCAATGCAAGCACACAGGGTGCTCAGTAAAGCCAAGACTCACAAACCTGAGAGAACCAATGATAAATGTGGTTTTTCAGCCCTGCTAAGGAACTAGAGGGCAGCTGCAGCACCAGCATCCTGACACTGCTGTCCTGCAGCAGCTCTTTGTGGGAGCTGAGGCAAAGGTCCAATGTTGCTCATTCTATGATCTTTAACATCAATACAAGAAATGCCTGTATGCACCTGAATTTTTTTTTTAATTATCTATATACCAAAACTCTGCAAGTATCAACAGGCATAAGCCTATTGATATCAACATATCATAAACCTTCAGTCTGAAAATCTGGGAGAAGGAAGACATAAGGGTGAACTCAAGACAGAAGAAAACTCAGTGTGGCATTAACCCCCTTTTCATACTTCCCTTCCTACATGGACATTGTACTGTTAAATTTGAGGAGTTCACGTTTTCCTGGACATGTTCTTGTTCATGTATTTGCTCTCTAAGATCTTCATAGTGGCATGCAAGGCAGCATAAAGCTATCAGTTTTCTCCCTGTTTATCAGTATTATTGCTTACAGTCACAGAAACATCCTCATCTTAGAGGCATAATTTATGGGTGTGTCTGTCCCTCCCCACCTGGGAAGCTTCTAAAATGGGAAAAAAAATCCTTGCAAGAATGATAAGTTTTATAAAACTCCTAATCATATAAATCAGAGTAAACCTCCTGTGAAATAAAAATGAAAACTTGGCTCCACTGAAATCAAACATAAACCTTTTATTTCAAGGTAGACAGAATTTCACTTAAACCTGGAAGAGAAATGGGCTGAGGTGCCTGGTTTATTCTAGTGCAGGGGAAACATCCCCAGCAGAGTACCAGGCTACTTTAGCTCTTCAAGTCAAGGAACATAAAAGCCAGAGATCTCATGCCAAGTCCCCTGCTTGGCTCTACCCAAAATGAGGAGTAATTCTTATGTATCACACAGGATTTCAGCACGTTCTCAAATGCAAATACCTAGATTTGCTCCATCCAAAACAAAATAGTGGCTGCAGGTGTATGGAGTCCTGCAGCTCCTCTCTGCCCTGATGTCTCTGAAACTGAGCTGGCTGGGAATATGGATACCCACAGGGCACCACCCCCCAGCTTAGAAGCATGATGCACAGCAGCCATTTCTGATTACCAGTGTAACAACTGCAGTCCAAATAACCCCTTCACATGAAATCAAAAGCAGGCTTGCCAAGTTGCCCTTCCCTGCTGCTTTGTGCCCCAGAATAGGCAACAATGAAGACACTTTGGCCATGGTTTTGTTTATCCAGCATTTTCTGATTGATATATAAACCAGAGCACACTAAATGCATGTATCTGTGTGTGTATTTGTATGCAGTCCCACACATTTGAGCCAATTTCTTACAGCGGTCTGCACTAATAAATTTTGTCCATCGCTGGTCCTCAGGTTCCTTCAGTTTCTCAGCAGAGAACCTGGGAAACCAGCTCAAGGGGAAGGACTGCTGCTCTTTAAACACTGTGTGCCCCCCTTCATGAAATGCTGGTCTCAGGAGGAGGCAGAGCCTGGCTTGCAAAGGATGAGTAATTGCCTTCTGGAAGTGAGCTGCAACACTCTGAGCATCTGTGCCTCCAAAACGTAGTTTTCAGTCCCCATCTGCAGGCAGGTTGGAGCAGGGCAGCTCAGCACCCCAGGTGGGCTGGGGTAAAGCCATGGCACTGTAGGGGAGGATGAAGAACAGCTGTTCTGTGCAAATCACGGCAGAGATCTGCAGATAAATTCTAGTCTACCCTTCATCACTTAATCACCAGCCAGAGCTTTAAGAGTCTGGTCTCCTCACATGGATGTAAAGGGGCAGCTGTCGTGCAATTCTCTCACAGTCAGGCCCTGCAGAAACTTGGGGTGTGAATCAAGTACTGAGGCTGATGCCTTGCTCTGGTGACTCAAAGCACCCTTCAAACAACAGCAGCTTCCCAAGCCTCGCACCGGACTGGGATTTCACGACAGCTGGAAGTGAACTACCTGCTCAGACAGCAACATATGGATCAATTACATGAGCAAATCCAGATCAATTCCCAGATTTCCAGCTCAAGGAAACAACTAATAATGAATTTGGGGAGAAGGGTGCATGCAGTTGAACTCAAGTTCCATGGCACCCATACAGTGTCTCACTGCTCCCTCAAACACCAATAACCACTAAGCTCCTGCTATACCAAAGATTTTATCTGCTTGCTAAATTGGTGCCCAAACTCTAATAAGACAGTAGGCAAATTTTCCTTACTCCCTACACTGGAAAGCGGTGATTGAGACCAAGGTTTTGAGCTTCAGCCCAAGGCAAAAGAAAAGCTCAACTCAATCAATACTTTCAGGAAAGATACTCTTCCCTTTGACTGAGGAAGCATGAGGAATCCAGAGGTTTTCATTAAAGTCCACCTTCCAGCCCTTCCTTGTTTTAGGAGGTTTCACCATTGTTTAAGTACTCTCCCTCGCCTGCTCACAGACAGCTTGCTAATATAGGTAATATTACTCAAATTTGTCTAGAGCAATTTAAAATCCCATCAACATCACCAAACCGAAAAGGATAACATTAAACCTTAAGTCCACCTAGTCAAGAACTGTACTTTCACTAGTTTCTAATGAAAATTACTTTGTACTAAGTTTGTCTTCATTTTTTTGTTGTGACACAGTCCTTTAATTAATACATTTTTACAGCCAAAGTAATGGGTTTTCTCTGTCATATCTGCCTGATAATATATCTTCTAGGAAAAATGAGATTAATCATTATTTTAAAACATTGGCTTCATGGCTTTTTTTATTTAATTTATGATATCTGCATAGATAAATCAAAAAAACCCAGTTTCCATCACCTTCCCAGAATGGGATTAATTTACCATAACAAAAATGGATGGGGGCATCAGAAGTGCTTGCTCCAAATATTCTCACAGTGACTAATAACATGAATATGAAAGGCTATCTTCACTGATTCTAAGTTACAGATAGATCTTGGCAGAAAGGAAGACAGAGGAAATGAATGTAATCACTGCAAAATATGTAAAAATGACAGAGAGAGCAAAGTCTAGACAATATGAGATGATTGCCTTGCTCTCCAGCTTGGAATGCAAAGCTCATCTTCTGATTGTTCTGAGGTTTCAGCTGCTGAACACACTTCTCTCTTCAAACCCATATGGGCAAGTAATTTGCCATATGTTTTAGTACATGGCTCAAGTACCCATAGATGTACCACTGCTAATGCTGAAAATAGAAAAAAAGCAAGAAGTGCCACCCATGTCTCTCTGACACATTAACAAGAGGGTGGAGCATTCCAGGATTGTTTTAAAAACAATACCAGCCCTCTGGATGGTATCTTCTCCCTCTCCATGCCATGTGAGCTTTCCCTGACTCCCAGAGTCCTGGCCACAAAGAAAGCAATCTGGGGCTTTGGGTTGATGGCAAGTTGAATATGAGTCAACAGTGTGCCTGGGCAGCCAAAAGGGCCAACTGTGTCATGGGTAGCACCAGGCACAGCATCGCTGGCCCCTTGAGGGAGGCGGTTGTCCTGCTGCACATTGCATTGGTATGACTGCACCTGTAATACTGTGTGCAGCTTTGGAAGGCTCAATATAAAAAGAATATAAAGCATCCAGAGATGTCTAGAGAGTGTCCAGAGAAAGGTAACCAACATGGGGAAATGTTCGGAGCACAAGGAGTGGCTGAGGTCACTTGGCTTGTTCAGTCTAGAGAACGGAAGGCTGAGCGGTGACCTCATGGCAGTCTAAAGCTTCCTCAGAGGGAGAGGGGGAGGTGGTGATCTTCTCTCTCTGGTGATCTGTGACAGAACAAAAGGAAATGGTCTTGTTCTAAGTCTTTCTTCTCCCCCCGTGCACGCAGCACACACTTCTCCTCCTGTGTCTCAGCAATCCATTTTTCTGCTCCTCCCAACCACATCATGATTCCTCTCTCTGCCAAGTTCATTCACACACGAAGACATCACTCCATCATAAAGCCAACATCTCCTGCAAATATTAAAAGACAGTGTCAGCTGACGATGGCTTATTCAAAGGAGGGTGTGCAAAATTTCTAAATATATTGAAAAAAAGTCTGTTATTATTGAGTGGAGTAAAGCCTAAACAGCCTGTACGACTTCATGTACTTACTTTTGTTTTGCTGATACACGGTTCACCTGAAGGGTTGTGAAAACTCAGAGCTCCTGGTTTAAATCATGCTGGGGACACTTGCATACAGGATATCTCTGGTCCTTTGGGTTTGGTTATATTGATGCTGGCTGTAACTATTTGCAAAACCGTAGTTTTCAAACATTCAATAATTTACTCCTGCTTAAATCTGACATCTTAAGCCAAAAAGGCAGGACTTCAATGTACCTTCAAGTAAAAATTTGCAACCTGATACTAAGATTATTGTCTCTACAACATCAACTAAAAATAGTAGTATCACAGGCATAACCAGATAATCCTGCTGCTGGTATTAAAAAAAAAGTGCATTAGTACAGTACAAAAATATTGAGAATAGGAATATTCTTAGAAGAATAATACTCTTATAAAGAATAAGAAGAAATGGTGCTTCTAGCTGATAACTCTGTAGTGCCTGCACACAGAATGCCCCGTGCTCAGCCTGTGGCAGCCCCAAGCAGAGGAGTGTTCTGTGTGTGCATACCCTCACAGCTCTATCCCAAAGGCTCTGGTAATGTTTTCTCAAATAACAACTTCATTTGAGTAGCATCACAGGGAATTAACAGTCCTGCAGTCTTACCTGTTGATCTTTGTTGGGTTTTGTCTTTCGGTTTTGTGTTTTGATAAAATGAAAGCCTTTGCATTTTTAGAGCATAGACCCACATATACAAGGAAATCCGAGGCTGAAGTAGGCACTTTGTGTCCATTGCCCCTTGTCTTCTCCACGTGGTGCCTTGTGAAGAGAGAGCCTCCATCCCTTTTGTAGCCACCCCTTAAGTACTGTAATACTGTGATGAGGTCCTCCAGAGCCTTCTCTTCTCAAGGGAGGAGAAACCTAAGTCCTTTAGTCTTTCCTCATAGGGCAGGTGTAGATGGTGACTTGATCATCTCCTGGGTCCTATTCTGGATCCTCTTCACCCTGTTTGCAGCTGCATCTAAAGTCAGTAGATGTTTTTTAAAGCACAACCACTACCCAAATTATATAATCTACACAGTTTTCCTGTACTGCAGTGACAACTATTAGTTCTATAGAGCTGGGCTGGTATCTTGATGAGCAGAAGTCACAGCTGCTGTTAGAAGGAGCTGGTTCAAAACACGAGATCTGGAGAAAAGAGCATTGTGGTTCTCAGTATATTGTCCACCTGTGAGCTCCAGGTGTTAAATCTGTATTATCAGTAGTAACTTCAACAAGGCATCAATCTAATCTTCAGTGAAACCCTCCTTACCTTCATGGGGTGTTTTAAATGTTATTTTCAAGCATTAATAATCTATTTTGCCTTTTATTTCAAGAAAGCTTACTGGCCCAGTTAAGAGAATTTGAAAGAAACAAAATATAAAGGTAGTGGCAAAAGCTGCTATGCTAGTCCCAGTAGTGCACTCTTTGGCTGTGCATTATTAAGCCAACACAAAGAACATTTTCAGGAACACCATTATGCTGCTGCATAGAGAAAAATGTTTCTGATTAGCATGTACTCGATATGCTTGGAAAATTAGTTCTCCTTCAGAGAATTCCAGCAACAAGTGAAACATCTGTTGTTTCCTCCAAGTTATAACAATTATTTTGCAATTACTCTTTTGCGTACTTTGAATTTCTAATTCTTTATTTTTATCTAGAAAGCCAGGATTTGTGGTGCAATTGAAATTCACAATGTGCGGGAAATTCACATATGCGTGGGAAAGAAGAATAGGAAATTATGGCAGTCCCTAACTGCAGTGTTATGTCACCTCAAGGCCAAAATTGTTGGCCATCTACATTATTTGCATTCACTGTATTAATTACACTCTATACACAATGGGAATTAATCCCATTTCAATCATTTCAATGGCTCCTATTTATTTCAAGGTTGATGCCAATGATCCCTATTGTTTGTAGCCACACAATATGCTTTCTGCAGCCAAAAATCCAGCTTCCACCCACTCACCACAGAGCATTGCTTGTGCAGCTGTAACAGTACCAATGCTCAGGGTATAAACAACACTGAAATAAATTGTGTTAAAAGAAAACCACAAGTGGGTTGGAGTAGCAAGCAGCATGGCAGCAAAAATGTGCAGAGGCACTCAGGAGAGACAGGAATTGCTTAAGCCAGCTTCACAAGCAGTGAAAACAAGTCACAGCACAGGCTGGCAAGAGCTGCGAACAGTCAAACCCCTCGACAGCACAGGAGTGAAAAGACTGACCAAAGGCCTTGTTCCATGGTAACATCCACATTCATATCAGTAGGAATAGGTTTGTCTCATTATATTCAGTTCAGATTATCTGCTATTAAGAGCTATTGCTTCAAAAGTGATGAACAAAGAAGAGGTGAGAAATGCAGATTAAATATCATATTTTGCTCTTCCTGCTGTGTTTGCCTGCATAATAACAGTATGAGTGCTGGGGGCCACAGCCTGTTACAGAAACAGGGCTCCAGCATCAGTCTCCAGGGGTCATTATAAAGTTATTTCTGCCATCTACATAAGGTGGATTAATAAATAACTCACCAAATACTCTTAGAAGCAGTCTAACTTAGCACAGGTTTACAAAAGACTTGGAACTAGGACACCTTGCTGAAGGACGGGGGAAAAATGTCAGTGGTTCCCCCCTCTGCAAGTTGGAGATTTTTTTCTGCTGTTTTCATCTGCCCTGCAAACACTTTTAGGTCAGCGAGCAAAGGCATTCGAGGAGTATCTTTGGCTCAGCTGCAAGTCTACAGCCTGAAGATAACACAGGAAACATATGGAAAGCCTTGTCTCTGTCACCCCTACTCCCTTTGAGCACAGGGTACCCTTGATTCCAGCTGCCAAGAGGACACACATCACAGTGACTGCTCTGCACAGGGATCCTGGCCAAGCAGGGAGGGCTCTGCTTCTGGATGAGTTTTAGAGATCAACGGCATCACACCTTTACATCTGGCAGCAACGTTGCCATAAGGGATTTCCAATGTAACATGCAAAGAGTGAAAGCAGCATTACCCCTAAAATTCCTTGCCAAAACAGGAGCTGCATTTCCCCATGTCTGGAGTCAAGTTCAGAGCTGATCTTATGCATCCTTCAAGTTACTCATTTCAGAAATAAAGACACAGATCTCTTCAGGTACTCAGGTACCAGCTGTGCCTGTTTTGAGTGCTGCCTTACAGACCAGCAGCTGTACAGAGGTGGGCAACCCACCAGCTGCAGTTTCACAGTGCAGGGAGAGATCTGAGTGCTGCTGCAAGACTATGGAATTCACATTTGGAAAGCTTTTCTAAGAGAAAATTAATAAAATTGAAAAAAAAAAAAAAAAAAAAAAAAAAAAAAAAAAAAAAAAATGTCTTCCTTCCCAGTGGCAGCTGAACTAATGACACAGCTGTGAACTCTGAAGGCCTCACTGCAAAACAATACAGGAAAGTCATACACAAGAACTACCCCGAGTTCAGAGGCTAAAATTTTGCATCTGATTTTAAATCATCCAGATTCTTTTCCTTTTACACTCAAGGGAGAAATATCCCAGAGGATCATTAAAATTAGTGTCAAAAATCAACAAATTTCCCTCTAAAGGTAAATGTGACTTTCCAGAGACTGTCAAGGAAGCCCTGGGTCAATTTGGCATCTAACTTTTAGACAGCTCAGGCCAATCAGCCCTACACAAAGCGCATGACCATGGCCAATAGTGAGCAGGGCATGCACAGTTGTGGGAAAGTGACCTTTCATCAGGGTCAAATCCTTATCTCTAGGCTAGTTGTCTTTGATCCCAATGAGCACTATTGAGAGATGGTTTAATGAAATACTGGAGTGCTCCTTCACACAGCAAACAACTATTTCACCAAAATTCATTGTTTTAGTGCCAACTTCCACTTGGGTTCCATTCGTTTAACTGCATTTTTCAATTAGCCAAGTAATTCACTTCCCATCTATTCACATGCACAATACAGAGCAAAAGCAAAAGATTTCACTTGATTCATAACCATGTGTCTCAAGACTTGGGCTTGGACAGTGATATGGGCAGGAGACAGCCACCTCCTGAAAAATTTCATTACCAAAAAAGCCATACTCAAGGAGCAGGAGTTGTTTGTGAGGGCAGGATTTGAAAAGCTGGGGGTGTTTAAGAATGCAAGCATGCCTAAACACAAAGTACTGTCATTTTTAAACAAAGATTGAGGTAATAAATTTAATCAGTAAGAAATGGAATATTTTGGGGAGCTTGTCCCTAAAGTGCATATGATTTCTTTTGCTTGAATTGAATAATCAAACACAGGGGGAAAAAACAGAAAGTAAAATGGACAAATCTTTCTGCAGCATGACGTTATTTCTTACTCCAGATCATAAACTTATACAAAGTTGTACTGGAAAAACTGAGTCTGGCCAGCCATCTGTGCTATTTATTTTATCAGAGGTGCTTATGTCCATACTCAATATTGTAGCTTCATGTCTCAAGATCTAGAAAGGAAAAGAAAATCTCTCTTGACTTCTCTCTCCAGAGAATTCCATTACTGATAGCAGGAGACACGGCATTGCTTACAGCCCAGAGAATTGACTTTTTATCATGAAACTAAATCTGCAGCAACTTCAGATTTCTGAAACTTTGATTAAAGATGGCAAGTGTCAGCTCAAGTGTAAAACGATTAAAGAGGGGAAAAAATAGGGAAGAAAAAGGTAAAAATATAAATTAAAAAAAAATTTATATTATTTAATAACACTTTGGGAGAGTTATTTCTAAAACGCTGAGGCACATATTGACTTTCCAATGCTTAATCTAAAATAAATAATCTGAACTAACTCTACACAGATATTTTACATTTGCATAATTCAGACATTCCATTAAGGTCTACATGTACCAAAGGTAACTGGGGGAAACTCTCAAATGACGAGCTCATACTGGCAGATGGCACTAAACAAACTGGTTTGTTTGCCCTTTCATATTTATTCCTATTGCCATAGTGCAAACTTTCAGTGGTGAAACCAAGATGGGAGTCAGAATGTGGCTTGAGCTTTCACATTCATATACAATTAAAATCCATGGTCTTACATACCTGCTTATAGATAAAACTCCACAGATAAGCCTCCATGTCTTTGGTATGAGGGCACTAAAGCAAGATCTTGATACCGTGTTGCCAGAAAGCTCGATCTGCCTTAAACTTGACAGAGTATCAGGCAGGACGAATTGGGTAAGCCGCAGTTATCTACAGCCATGGGTTGACACAGCCTTCAGCCTGCAATCTGACCAGGACAATTTGACCAGCTACAGCTTCCTCAGTGATTTCTGTAGGTTTTTTGTTATTATCCCTGAAATGTCCATTGCAGGTTCTGTACTGTCTCAGTCCTTATCAGGGGAACCAGCAGCACACTACAGGGAAGATCTTGGTGTCCCTTTTCTATGGAAAAGGCTTCACATGAAGGCCCCTCTCAATGCTCCCTGTATATCTAGAGAACATGCACATGCCAGACTCAAGGTTAGCAGCGACTGATCGCTTGAGACAGTAAGGAGGAAATCTTGTTTCCACCAAGCCCCAAGCAATGCTGCGTTCACAAGTTGTATTTAATAATGCAGATATTCAACTCTGACAGTGGAATTGTCACCAGAAGTGGGTGAGTAGTTCCAGATATCAGAGGTATCAGACTCCCTTTCCTTCCTGAGTTATCCTTCTCACAAACTGCCCATGGCAACCTTGAACATTTCCCCCTTCCCAAGAAGGCTGTTTGGTTGCTGTCACCAGGGGGGTGTATCTGCTCAATCAGGAAGGCAATAGGCAAAAGGAGCAGATAAAATGAGCAAAGCTGACGTAGACATCTCTATCAGCCCAGTCACAAACATACAAGTACAGGTATCTTCCAGCTGTTTTGCAGAAATATTTTTGACTCCAGGATGAGACACTCCCTAAGGCCCAGCAGAATTGCCAAAATCACTTCCTGGCTGAACACAACTCATACAGGAACTTCAAAGGACATCTCCAGGCCCCATCCATCACCAATGACAAGACACTGGTGATTTTCAGGAAAAGGAAGTGTCAGCAAAACAGGATCCTGAAAACCCAGCAGAGACTGATTAGTTTTCCTAAGACTGACAAGGTAAGAAAGGCAGTACACTTGGGGGAAAGTCACAGTACATAGGAAGACTGTTGTGGTGCTTTGTTTTTTTTTTTTTTAAACAAAACAAACAACCTGGGCACCTTCTCAAGATGATTTCCTCCGGTGTCTTGGAAGAATTACACTGGAAAAGATGACTACTTTCCCAATACAGTTTGTCAGTTGCTATTTATGACTAAAAGATTTGCTTCCCTATCTCCTGCACCAACACAGATATATTTTTGTGCAGTCATGAAATAAGAATAAGATTGCTTTATGGATTAAGAACAAAGAATCATGTATTCCTTCTTCAAAGTCCTCTCTTACATTCCAGCAAATTCACTGCTGAGAAACTGATAACAAAAGTCTACCTAAGGAGGCAGCAGTACCAACAGCCTTTTCTGTCCCTTTTCCCTCCAACAGACAAGTTGTATGCCTTGGAGTCTGAAGTATCCAGTAAAAAAACCAGCTAGTATCACCATCTGTAAAAAAGATAATTCTCTCTACTGCTGGGTGCCAAGGACAGACCTTCGAAATTTGAACCAGTAATATCCTTAAGCATTACCTGGAATGAAATATGCTCACAGTCCAGAGAAATTTTTGGAAGTTACTAAATTTGATAGCTACCAAAGGGTTTTAAATGTCCCATCCACCGAACAGAACATGAAGAACTAATCCAATTATTAAAGTATCTTTCTGCATTTGTCTGTACTTTAACTTATGCTGTTCTATTCTGGCTCAGACCAGGCTGAGGTAACAACATAACCGCAAGAAAAGGGTTGTAAAATTATTTTTGCTTCTTACAACATGTAATCTGCACACTGAAAGGCTCACTGGACCCTACCAGAGACAGTAAACTTACAAATAGGTTTGCAATAGTATGTTAAGCAGGTAGCACACAGATAAAACCTCCTAAAATTCACTTCCTTGGTTTTCTGAAAGATCTTGCATCCCTTCAGATTCCAAATGTGGCACTCAGGAGGATACACGCAAATTTAGCTCCATGCTATGAGCTGTAGAAATACAGCTCTCTCTTTAGGAGGTATCTGAATTTCCCAATTGTAACAACAGTGTAAGACAGAGAACACAGCATATGCTGAGTTTGTGCCGGAACACAGACAGCTGCTTAGATTCCATGTAGAATTTTCTATTGGATGGGAGGCAGAATTGATAAATATAGAACATGATCTGAAGCAAGACAGTAATCAGCAATGCATTGGTCCTATCATCTTCAGCTCCACAACTATTTTGGAAAGTACTTAGACACAGATGGGGTCTGGACTGAGGAAACACACACTATGCATAACATTTTTGGGCAGTACTTCAGAATTCTGGCACACTAGAGTGTCACCTAGAGACAGATGTTAAAAAAAATGGCTCTCAGAAGTTAATTTCTCTCCGCATACAGTGTCTTTCATGACTGGCAAAAGAAATTTTAAGTTGTAAATAGCCTACATTTGGAATAAGCTTAGAAGGTGAGCAGTGTAACCTGCTGCCCAGTTATCAGGGGTCATGGGAATACAACTAGCAAGACAAGTTTGAAGTCCAAACACTATACTGTTGAAAAGACAAAATGAAGCTAATTAAAATGGGTGTTTGAGAGCTGTTAATAAAACAGTTTTCTGTTACAAAATACTTAACTAATTAGTGAATAGATAAAAATATGTAAGTTATCACATATTATTTCTGTCCAAATATGCCATAATATGTTATTGAAGCTTTTCACTTTGATTTCAGTACGTACTTAAGTTTGTTTGTATTTTGATTTGTACATCGAAGGATACCTTGTGACATAATAACACAGTCAAAAAGGTGATTAAAATTGATACCTTAAATCCTGGTGAAATAGGACTGAATTTTTTTTAATATTTTGAAAATAGTTAATTGGAAGCTGCATGTCCAGTAGTCTTAATAAAATTTAACTCCTTTGCATAACTAAAAGTGTCTGAAGGTTTGTGTTCTTGCAATAAAGTGCAATTCTGACAACCACCATTTGCATTCCGTGGACCAGATTTCTCTCCCAAACACACTTTAATTCAAACAGAATATATGGATTTAAATCAAAACAAGCAGACTCAGAAATACACGGGATGTTACTAAAAGATATAGCTCACCGCATTGCTTCTTTTCTTTTTTACCATCAACCATAGAAAGCTTTATTCCAAGCCTGATCACACTTTCAGTTACAAAACACGTGGCAAAAAATAACAGTTAACACGCAAGATCTGCCATATTTCTACTTGTCTCTACTCTTATACTGGACTTTCCACATTGAGGGATGGAGAATAAATCTCTCTCATTTTTTAACATAATGAATATACCTAAGGGTAGCAAATAAAGGTTTTTATTATTTTTACTTTCATTTCAAAAATCTTTTACTTTCCCCAAGCCGCCATTTGTTAGTGCAACAATCCAGCACAGTGCTAGTTGCTGAGGTATACATGGTTAAACTAATTTCACCTTCAACCAAAACTGCAGTGTTTTCTCTCCCTCCTTTATTTTTAAAAGTAATGAAAGCCATATATTCACTATTTCACATTTCTAAAAATAATTCCACTCTAGAGTAAAGAATGGTTTTGTAATAATGACAGGCTGTAAATAGCAACAGCCTTAGCTTTGATCACCCATAGAACTCCTGCTGTCCTTTTTTTTTTTTAAATATATTTTGTGCAAAATTAAGTTCTGTGTAGGTCTGTACCATAATTTGGAAAAAACTGTGTATAAAATGTACTTAATTTTTAAAAACAATCTCAACATCAAACAACAGAGAAAGGAGAAACAGATCAGATACAGCTGAAGTTTTCACATGAGAAACTAAATATAGTATGTTCTTAAAGCTCCAGTAATACATTCTTCCAAAATCCAGAATGCACTTTGGTCATTATTAAACATTAGTACAGAGGCAAATAAAATACAAAATGCTTGTTTGTGTTGCTTTATATATAAAAATATTTTTATACCACATAAGTTTAAGACCCATTACTTCAAATCTTTCAAGATTCTGAAGATTAGCAAACACAGTGCAACGTTCAGATTCTTGTCACAAAATTACTTATAATTTTTCAATATGAAGCCACTATTTTAAAAACATAAAATGTAAGAATACTCGCACCTGGTGATATTAATCCTCCCAAAAGAATTTGTGGAAGGAAAATTTGTTCAAAGTTAACTTGTAGACGGAAAGTTTGTTCCAAGTAACTTAACTCTACAGGGATGAACACATATTTTTGTCACACTGAAGAACCAGGAGTCTATATGACTGGTCCATGTGGGAGGCAGGAACAGAAGGCAGAGGGAGAGGTGTGACACCCACGGCTGTGAAACCCCAGTGGAAAGAACTAGGGAATGACACCTGCTGGGGAGGAATGGGAGGTTATTTGAAGACACAAATTTGCCCAATAACAGGCTTCATGAGCTCTGCTGCTCACCAGAGAAACTTGTTCTCTGTGTTTAGCTGTTCTTAAACTTCAATGTGGTAAGAATGGCATATACTATAGTGTACAAGAGGAGAGCATCTACCTATCTTTTGCTAAGTCATTCATAGCATTCCTTTCACCGGTAAATAATTCTTGTTTAAATACTCAACTTCAACATATAATACATACTGCTCCATAGTTCACCATAATATATTCCAATTAATATACATTTATATGTATAAAGTTTCTCATTAAAAGTAACAATAAAAAGTGCACATGCACAGTCAGAGCTGCACAGAACAGCCCAGTATTTCAAATAAATACAATATTTAGTTTTTATCAAAATATCATACAGCATGGTAACCATTTACAATTATTGCTCTAATAAAAGTGTTTTCAAAGAACACTTGTTGACTTGTTAAATAATACCTTATCAATATCCCAGGATATTCAAACTGCAGCCTAAATGAGTTTAGATCCTGGAATTACTCAAAATATTAGAAATTCCCACTTGTTTCTAATAGTAATATAAAATATTTCTGCTACCTATCATACTGTATTGTCAGTACTTCGTGTTTTGTATGTGTCTCATTTTTCTATTGCAACCAAACATCTATTGATGTTATGTTGTCCTCATAAACGACTGATACAAATGAAATATTCTAAGCAATTTTACCACACTATCAAATGATTTCCATATAGTGTTACTGTAATTAAAAATGTCCAGCATTGGCTTCAGCTGTAATAACAGAGTAATTTAGTGTAATCTATTTTCAGGATTTCAAGTTCTCAGACACACAGTTTTTGACCCTTCGCAAATCTGACCTTTTCCAAAACTAAACAAGTAAGTTTGAAAATAAAATATAAATGTCAACTAAAATGAACATAAACCAGGGAGAAGATGAAATAAATATAAAGATTGCACAAGACAGATGTAAACACTTCAGTTTTCCAAATGACATCCTTGAAGAGGTTGTAGCATCTGAAATAAGGATTCAGTGGCTGCTTTGAGGCAGTTTTGTCCATCAATGAGCTTTTCTATAACACTGTGTTATTTCATCTTCTTTCTATACTGTCAAGATTTGATCTTCCAGAGCTGCAAAAAATTAGAGCAGTACATCAAGATTATTTCTCATCTCAGTTTTCTGTTTACCAGAATTGCAATAGCAACACAATTTTTTTTCCTTATTATTTCATTTGCTGCATATTGTAGGATACACAAAATACATTTTACATTCATTTACTTCTAATAGAAAAAAAAATAGGTAGATATAAGCAAACTCAATGGCAAATCAAGGCCTCTGTGACAACTACAAGCTTGTGGAAACTAACACCCCTCTAACCCTGAATCTTTAAATAGTTTCCAGAGTTTGTAGTTGAGATGGGGTCAGAGGGAAGGACCTAACCAGGCAGTCCTTCAGACAGGACAAAATAACACTGTGTAGGATTGGTCATGGTAATACTGTATCTAATGTAATACTTTACTGCAGTGCAAGGATAGCCTGTATCTTTCTGCATCCCTGAAAGAGCTACATAGTCAGCAGTGAGGAATTAAAGAGAGAAATCAAATCTGGGATTTGAAGAAAAGTTAAAGAACGTCTTGCATTCATGTATAGAAATATCTCCATGTTTATGTCTAAGAATTCCTGTAAGTGTCCTAAATGAAGTCACAAAGCCATGAAAATGAAAAACAAATGTTAAAAGGGTTGCTCTGACAAATACATCATTATTCTTCTGATACAGTTTTAACTTATTAACCATTTTCAAACAATAAATATTCTAGTTAATACAGTTAAGAATCAACAAGGCTACAACGTATGATCCATTTATCACAATATTCTGAATGCCATGGTGGAAAAAAAGGATGTTTCTCAAGTACTTACCTTTAGATTAAATCCAAGCAAGTCACTGATGACACCAGAAACAGCTGACAGGATGACAACTTGGGTGATGTTATAAAGCAGTGGATTCATTGTAAGCCCGTATAACCTAAAGGGACTGTCCAGTTCCTAATAATGTAAAATAACAGAATCATTAAAAAAGCAAAAACTACACAAAGGGGTTTTTGCTCACATACATATTGAGCAATATTAGATAGTTTAGGAAGTTTTCAAATCCCAGTGGAGTAAAACATTCTATACTATTTGGGAAATAAAAAACAATGCGCAGGAAAATATCCGTCACATTAACTGACTGCTGACTGATGGTGTCTAAATAACCCTTCAAAAAAATTGGGGGCTACTCATCCATAGCATTTATCAATATGCACATGGAGCCAACAAAATGGAGACCTAGGTGCCATCATTTTAGAATTCCTTATAACTTTCCAGAAATCACCATTGGTGCTGAAAGAGTGAGAGACAGCAGAACAACAAAAAATAAGACAGCTTTTCCATAATGACAGAAGGTTACCTCACTACTATGAAAAATTAACAATATCTTTCCTATTGCAATTCCCTTCATTTGCCATTAATTTTGAGACTAATTACTGATCAGCATAACCAGAAAGGATGATAAAGGAAAAAAATACTAATACTCATTTGACTGCCAATATTTTACTTTTTTTCTATTGTAAGAAAAAAATAGCCCAAATTAATCTGCAACAAAACTTGAACAAAGAAGATACTTCACCAGTTTTCAATTACTGGTGTGTGAATATAGTTACTCAAGCTTTTCTGGCCTAGAAATATGTCAAATAAAGGAAGGAAAAAAGTTTCAAGATATAAGAGTGGATTATATAAAATACAACAACTATCCACTGCTTTGGTCCTTTAATATTTTCTAGTTTTAAATTCATCCTCATCCCTCTACTGCATTACATCCTGGGCCTTGAACAAGGCCTTATAAACCCTTTCTTAATAAAGAAGAATTTCAAAGCTCTGATTCTTCTTTCAAAAGAGGTGAAATAAGAATGAACAACCTTTTCATTGGTATAAAACTCTGCTGTAAATACAAAAGATATAAAAGACATGATTCTGAGAAGGACAGCAGAGAAATTCTTTAAGGAAAAAGCTTTTAGATTTTGGATTCATCTTACCAATTTTCTGAGTAAGAAAACAGTCAGAATATTCAATATAATCTAGTCTTTAATGAAAGCTTAAAGATCAAAAACATCCAAAATCAAATTAAAACTCATGATTCCCTTTAGCTACTGGACATGAAATACATAATTGCACTGATCGGTAACTACCAAGAATTTATTTAAAGCTCATAGCAGGTGGCTCGAAAATATCACTTTTGGGCACATTCTCACAGTAACTAAGTGATGGCCTGAGTCTGAGATTTGTGCCACAAAAGCCAAGTCCCCTGTTGAAAAGGCCATGTCAGTTGATACATTTCTGACAAGAGTAAAACATGAACACTTCTTTTGAAACACTGAGAAAAGTATGAAAAAGACGGAGCAAATCAGTCCAAGGGTTGATCAGCATCCTGCCACTAACTGCAGCCACCTACCTCCTCATAGCACACAAACATTTCAGCTCGTGACACGATTCCCTGAACCTGTTGTGCTTTGTCTAGTCTACTTTTCCAGTCTCCCCTTGAAACCAGATAATTTTCTGCATCCACAGTGTCCTTTGACCAACAGTTGCACGAGTCTGTTACCCGATTCACAGAGAATACTTCCTTTTGTTTGCTCCAAAACCAAGTCCTAAAAGCTTTGCAGTCCCTTATTCTTATATCAGGAGATACAGTCAGTAACTGATTAACCAGGCTCTCCTTAATGCTGTAGCATAACTCTCAAGCTGTTGCTTTGTCAGCTTTGAGTCCTTTCTGACACCATCAGTCTTCTCATGGAAAGTGAGAGCTGGCTAGGTTAAAAACCGAGTTTAAGCTTCATTTTAAGCACTGCTCCTCAGCACACAGGAATCAACAGGTTAAGTGATCAGAATTATTCAACTGGTGATAGAATGAGACCACAAGGCCTCAAGTCACCACTGCATCAACATTCAAAACAGACAACAAAATTGCAACCCCATCCAAGGGTTCATCATCCTGTCTACCCTGAAGTACCTCCTCTCACACTTCTCATATGCTGTTAAAGAGTAAAACTTACTGTATGTAATAATAATTTGCAATCTGCAACAATAGCAACACAACACTGTATGAACAAGTAGCATCTCTGTGAAAGAGATACAGAGCAAATTTAAACCAAAGCATACTGTACTGCCTGCAAAAGTAACACAAGTGGTTCTTTAACCAACCTATTCTGCTTGTTACATATAACACAGGAATACTATTTTAATCTTACCTTCAATAACTTAGTAGCAAGTTTTAAAACATTGTTCACTAGTGTCAGTTCCTCCTTCTTATTAGGCTTTTTCTCCATTTTCAAGTACAAGTTTATCTGATTTAAAAAAAAAAAATACAAGTATCACTGCTTATTCAGAATTTAAAGGAATTCATTTGAAAATATTTAATATTACAATGAAGTGATTACTTAGCAGGCAAATGACAGAACTGCAATGGCATTTCTGCAAGCAAGTAAATTTTTTGTTTCCTTTTTAATGTTTAAGAACAAGTACTAGCTCAGCACTACAGGAAAATACAATGTTTTATGGTATAACAAAATACATTTGACATTATTTTAGCAACAACTTCAAAGTTTAGTCTAATCCACAAATTAGGCAAGAAAAACCACCGTGAATGTAAGGTTTGCATAATTTCTGTTTCCTCCTTCAACAATTGCCTGAGGTTTGTCAATTCATTCCCAGGTTTCTATACTAGTAGGCAGACTTTACAAGGCTTAAAATCCCCAGAAGTTATTGAATAGACTAAAATGCTAAAACACAATTCTCCTAAAGTGTAATTTCTTTTAAAAGATTTTAGTATAATTTAGTACTTCATGAGGACCTTGAAAGCAGAAAATCAATCTTTCCAGTGCCTTGAAATATTTGAAAAATTATTAAACTCTTCATTGCTATCGAAGAACAGTATATTGAACATTACAATATTTCTGTGATGCAGACTTTTTCAGGTCACTGTTTCTGAGTAAGAGTACAAATTTGCTCTCTTTCAACCTTCTAGCAATTTTGAAACATCAGCTTTCATTTTCAAACAACATATGTTTGATATTCTAGACCAGACAAAGGCTAGTTTTTTCTTTTCTATTGCATACAAAAGAAAATCGAAAGAAAAAAATCTTTTAAAGCCATTAATTTCTTCTTTTAGGATGACAACCTTCAACAAAATAAAAAACGAACAGTTTAGCAATGTGCTGAAGTCTTTCTTCAGATAACACTTACCAAGCTACAGAAGCAAAGCTGCAGAAAGGAAATGATGCTATATGATGCTATGATATATTTAACTATCTTGTTGTAAGGTGGTTATCGAAATAAGGGCCCACAGACATCTAAATAAAATAACTGAATATTTTCAGATTTTCCCAAAATACCACTGTAAGATTCTTACAGATTATAAAAAATAAAAAAATACACCTAATATATTACGAGGTATGTTAAGCTCCTGAACTATCAGTTTCATTTTAAAGTCAAATTAGTCTTTCAGAAACAAAGATATTCCAGCCTTTAAACAAAAAACTACCAATTTCAACAATTCAAGATTTATAAACAGGACTAAACTAAAGGCTCTAATTAGCAGCTCTGAAATCCCTAGGAAGGTTCAAATCTCTTTTAACAGTTCATAGAATCATAGAATCAACCTCCAGGGACGGTGAATTCACCACCTCCCTGGGCAGCCCATTCCAATGTCTGATTACTCTCTCTGTAAAATACTTTTTCCTAATATTCAACTTAAACCTCCCCTGGCACAGCTTATGATCATGCCCTCTTGTCCTACTGCAGGTTGCCTGGGAGAAGAGTTCGACGCCCACGTGGTTACAACCTCCTGTCAGGGAGTTGTAGAGAGTGAGGAGGTCTCTCTCCCCTGAGCCTCCTCTTCTCCAGGCTAAACAACCCCAGCTCCCTCAGCCTCTCCTCACAGGGCTTGTGCTTGAGTCCCTTCACCAGCCTTGTTGCTCTTCTCTGGACCTGCTCCAGCACCTCAATATCCTTCCTGAACTGAGGGGCCCAGAACTGGACACAGCACTCCAGGTGTGGCCTCACCAGTGCTGAGTACAGGGGAAGAATCACTTCCCTGGACCTATTGGCCACACTGTTCCTGATCCAGGCCAGGATGCCATTTGCCTTCTTGGCCACCTGGGCACACTGCTGGCTCATGTTCAGCTTCCTGTCAATCCAAACTCCCAGGTCCCTTTCTGCCTGGCTGCTCTCCAGCCACTCTGTCCCCAGCCTGTAGCACTGCAGGGGGTTGTTGTGGCCAAAGTGCAGGACCCGGCACTTGGCCTTGTTGAACCTCTTCCCATTGGAATCAGCCCAACTCTCCAGCTTGTCCAGGTCCCTCTGTAGAGCCCTCCTGCCTTCCAGCAGATCAACACTCCCCCCCAGCTCAGTGTCATCTGCAAATTTGCTAATGGTGGACTCAATCCCCTCATCCAGATCATCAATAAAGATATTAACTAGAACTGGGCCCTTGAATCAGGAGAGGACTTTAAATGTGTATATGCACAGACATCTACCACATCTATTTTGAGACTCAAAACTGGCAAGATAACAACTTTGATCAGACCATACATTGTTTTTTGCTCAACAAATGCACAAGATCAATTAAAAACATTTTCAAAAGGACTTGAAAAATTACAGGCATACATCATACAGTTAAAAAATGATCTTAAATTACATCAAATGACTCATACTGGTGCCTCTAAGCCTACTCACTTAAACAGAAATTGGGATATAGCCATCTCAATATTCCTTACAACTTTTGAATAAAGTCACACACTTATTTCAGAAACTGAGCTTCAGGTTGTAGAGTGTTGTTTCACCACATCGTAATTAACTCCCTAATCCAAACTATTTTAATACATCTAAAATGTCTGACACCTACCAGATGAAGGACCTGTTTAGATATAAAAATATAGGTCTATACAAATTCTCACCTGCTCTGTAAGTAATATTGAGGTATTGCTGTACTTTTTACTAGTTTCAGATCCAAGAGTAACAAATCTTAAGAGAAAAAGAGTTAGTGAAATGCACCAAATTACGAGTTCCCAGTTGTAGTGACAATCAAGGAAGATCTCATGCATGTGAAGCAGCTGCAAACAAAAGAGTAAAAAAAAAAAAATTAATTGGAAGTAATAATTATATTACAATAGAAGACAATAGATATCTTCATAACTCTGAGAAACATTTCCCAGTAATGAATATATGTCAGGTTTTTAGGCATGTAAGAGTTTTGATGCAGTGTCGATTTAAAATTATGATTCAAAGATACAAGGTTTGAGACAATATATGTTCTGAAAGGCTTAATCAGAACTTAAGACTTTTCTTTTCATGTCCCTAAAGCAACAGAAAAAAAATACACTCTGAGGCAATTTTAAACTCATGTTCAAACTTGCAAAGACACTATATGGGATAAAAACCAAAATACACCCTCAAATGTACTAAATTTTATGTAAGAGCTATTGCTAAATTACATTCTTAAAAAAATACTTACAGTTAGCTACCAAGCAAACACAACAGAGTTAACTACGGAAGAAACTTTAAAAACCAGCAGCTGTTCAGAAGCTCCTTTGCAGTTTGAAACAGAAGCTCCAAGAAAAATCTTAAGCAGTAGAAATCTTCCTTAAACATAGATTTGCTTACTAAAAGATATTCCACTAGAGGGCAGGCAAATATAGCCAACAAGCTTGTTTCTCACAAAAATCATCAAGGTCAGTCTCAACTGTCTCTGCAAAAGTGTGTTTTCATGTAAAATGTTGGGGGAAAAAAAGTGTTCCAGAAATCACAATGAAAAATGAAAGAGGACAGAGAGTTAAAAAAATAATAATGAATCATAGAATATCCTGAGTCTGCAAGGACTCACAAGGATCATTGAGCCCAATTCCTGGTCCTGCACAGGACAACCCCAAGAATCACACTGATCCAGGTGCAGAATCCACCACTTGCCCTTGTTAAACTCCACACCATTGGTGATTGCCCAGCCTCGTAATTTGTCAAGGTCATATTAGGAATTATGCTATAAATAAGTTTCTTTAGCTATTACAGAAAAATAATCCATTAAATTAAATGAACAATACAAAATGGAGCTCAATCTTCTGAAAAGCTGTAACAGCTATTACTAGTTTTTTCACTGTGGTCTTCTAGTTTACTAGAAATCACTATGCAAAAGGCACTCAAAATTGTTTTAAAAACTATTTAAGTCATGGTTGTGTCTATACAAGCAAGTTTTCCTCACCTGTGCACAACAGATAAACACAACTGAGATAGTCAGTAAGAAGGCAGATGAAACTATGACATCCACAGAGCGTTGAGGACCTCGACGCTGAAAACAAAGGATATGCAGATACATTAATGAAAACCTAATGGTATAACTAATTAGAATCACATCTTGAACCTGTGTTTCATCATGGCTCACAATGTGGCAATCTAAGTTTTATGCAACATACTAGATCTCAATAATATCAATACAATTGAATACCCCTGAAGGCACATGAGATGAATTCAGATGCAAGCATTGAAAGATAACTGTGAGAAAAGAAATTTTTCACCATTTGTTCAGTCAGCTCCTTCGTGATGTGTAGTAACTTTTATTTAGGCAGCATTCCCCGACATAAATTTGACAGAGTACTGGGCTTCAATCCCAAGTATCAAATCAGTGCTAACAAAAGGTTTCTGGACACCAGATCACAACAGGATATCAAGATATGACTTCATATGGTTGGTATTTTTCACCACTTGCCTCTTTTTGACATACAAGAGTTGTTTGTATCCACTGAGCTTTTCCTCTTTTTTTTTTCTAGTTAAAGAATTAGACATCCAATGCTGCACTGAAACCTGCACAAGTTATCACATACATTTATTTCTCAACTTTATTCTCCAGACATGCCACTGTATAAAAGTGAGAAGAATGGGAAGTGTACACATGCAAGGTACAACCTTGGAACTTGGAGAAAAAGATAGGAAGCTTAACTATTGAAAAAAATTGAAGTGCAAATTCCTGCTGCAGGGATGCACACAGCACTTCTGTAGTGAGCTGGAGTGTTTGGCCCGCGCAAGACTTGAAATATGTCTACATCCCTGCTCACATCTTCACAGGTGGACACATGTACAGGAAGTGTAATATGCAGGTGTGTTTTGGACAAATGCTCTGTCAGTATGTGCCAGCAGTACCACTGCAAGAAGACAGCCCTGCTCCTTAGCTGCTTGTCTCCATTCCTCACACTGTGCTTGGCACAGGCATTACAGAGCTGCCCGGTGAGCCAAGTAAAGCAACAGATGGAGGTCAAAATTACTGTTCTTGACTGGTTATTTCTCAGCTGGGTCAGTTCCCTATGCACCTGCCTCTGACCACTGACTGGTTTTTTGTTAGCCACACTATTATACAAATGTTCCTGGTGTCATAAGAAAAAGTGGAATATGTAGATGTGGTTGTGAGGAAAGAAGGCAAGACATTCTCTCCCCAACAATGCTACCATACTCATCAAAACTACATTCTATTATCCAAGTGATGTTATCCTCCTTTCACCCCAACTACAGACTACAAAGAAAAAGATGTGTCTCAAATGTAAAGTTTAAAGGACATCTCTTTTTTACAACATCTCTAACAGATATTTCCATAACTCAAGGGGGTGATGTAAATTAATCACCTCAATTCCTCTTTAAATGATGCATCTTTCAAATTTAAGATTTTGCTTTACATGAAAAATTTTACTTGCTTATAATTCCCCTTTCCACAGTCTCCAGTCTCCACACTCCTTAATGTTTTCATAAACCTTTTCCTACTTCTAGAAACTACTGATAGCAGATTTCAGGGATCAAAATGTCTTACATGGGCATAATTTGCAGCTTCGCCTGGCGCACATACACTCACAGTACAAATATATATATAAATGGTCTTGCTTTACAGATTAATAAAGACTAATAACACAATAAAGTGTGATAACGACACTATCTGGTGAGGCCCTTACAATAAGATATTATCGGTATTATACTACAAGTGGTCAGTTTTTACCCAACATACTCAGCCCAGAGACTTTTCTGCTAGCAGTAGTAAGACAAGACTCCAGCTCTGAATACATTCAGACTTTATTCCAAGGTGAAAATCAGACATTTACTTTCTCACAGACTGCAGACACTGCTGGTGCAGGGTCACTAAAATGAAGCATATATGGGAGACATGCACCAAGAGTAAGTGCACAGGAGATATATACTCAGACTAGAATACCAATCTTCCATCATCAGCATAGGAGATATTTTATGTTAAAGCATAAATACACATTGTTTTAAATTTTTTTAGATGTATTAAATGTATTAAAATTTTATTAAAGTAAAAATATGTTATTTTACCTTTAGATAGGACCTGAGAGAAAGCCACATTTTTATATTCTGTACTTTCTTCAAGCGGAAGTGAGGAACCTCCGATTTTCTTGCCCTTCTGGCAGATGTTAGATGACCAAAAAGTTTGGCAAAGAGTAGCCTCTGCAGAGAAGAAAAAAAAAAAATTAACTGTTAATTGATTTTCAGGGGTATTAAAAAAAACAGAGAATAGGTTTCGCATAATATGTCAAAGTAATGTACAGTGTACCGGTGTAAATTAAAATATATTAATATAAAGCAGAAATAAGTGCAGCATATTATTAAAATGAGGAAATACACTAAACCTTTTAAAAGTCTCCATATTCTAATGATAAAATTTAGCTACACTTGGAGTTCCTTTCTTCAAATTTTAGACAACAGAGCCGCTAAGCTTTTAAAATTTTGGCAAAAAACCCTCAAACCTGTCCATTATTTATATTAGCGAGCATCTGTATCACAGGAGTTACTTTCAACAGAAATTATAATTATTAGAAGCAGGTTAATTCTATTCTACTGTATTACATCACATATTTTGACTACAATTTAAGAACAGTAAGTATAAAAAATTTTCTTTTACAGACCAATAAGTGTCTATATTCTGCAGCTAATAACGTTGCTCTCTTAAAAGTTGAAATTGCAGTAACAAGCAATAGAAGAACAGGTGCATTAGTTCAGACAGCAGCTGTCATGATCTCCAGCCACAGAAACAACCTAACAACAAAGCAGTCAGGGCTCTTGGACAGGGTCTGGATGGAACCATTTTGGATGCCCCACCCCTGGAAGTATTCTCAGCCAGATTGGATAGGGCTTTGAGTAACCTGGTCTAGTGGAAGGTGTCCCTGCCCATGGCATGGGGGTTTGGAATAAGATGCTCTTTAAGGTCCCTTCCAACCCGAACCATTCTATGAATTAAAGGTTTTGAACGAAACACACTGGTAGAACAACTGGCAAATTTATAGAGTTCTTTTATTGAAGCTCCTTCTGCTTGTGGAAGACTGAGACAAAGTGGGACATGACTAAGCGCTGGGTTAATGCATTCAGCCAGGTATCCCTCAGAAATGCTCTCCAGGAAAAAATATGTTTAGGTACAGAGACTTCAGTCCATTGCAACTGAATCATCTAAACTGCAAGCCCTCTGAAGTATTTGTCATCACTGATCTGTGAATCACAGGGTGCTGAAGAAAACAAGTTTAAAATATCCAAAAAGTCAAAAAATGCAAACATCCAACTTCATTTTGCTTCAGATGAAGCCTCTTGGTTTGCTGTTCGTACCTGTTTATACGTCCTCTCTGCTACACATAGCAAGAAAAAGAAAATCCACACTAGAGACACACGGACCACGAAACTTATAATAACCATTGAGAGAACCAGAATGTCTCCATCTGATCCAAATGCAGTCATGCAAAGTTCAGTAGCAGAATGTGTAGCTAGTTGTTCTAAGTCTTTAGCTTGGGAAAGCCGAAAGACAAAGGGCATTAATCCCAAGATTAAAGATATGACATTTCCAAAAATCTGATAACCAATTCCTGGTATATAGCTGTTCACCTAAAAACAAAAGAAAACAAGGCATATTTTTAAGTTTGGAATGAATTTGGCACTAATTCAATAAATAAAATAATGTTTCTGTCTTAGCACAAAGAACACTATAACCTGATAAGTTATATGAAAACTTCAACCAAGCATCTTCATACTTTATTGTTAAAAAAAAGGAAGTCCTCAAAGAGCACTTACTGCACAGGAACCAAGACAAATAGTTTAAAAACCCAACAACATAACATTGTAAATAAAATCTAGCGCATGTTCCTGTACTGAAAATTCATTGAACACTGAATTAGCAAAGTGCACCAATCAGACTGTGCTGCTTAGATCCTTTATGTTGCTCCTACTTGTGTTCTGGTTTTAAGTTGTACGCTTTTTAATGGAATCAAAGTGTTTACAGTGCAGACATGACTGGAGTTCTGCTGTGCTGGCTATGGTTTTGCTAAGTTTACTTCTGCTGTGGATTGTCCCCAAACCTGTGAAGTTTATGAGTCAGGTAGAGATCAGAACTAGGTTTGTGAATATGCTGCTTTTTAACAAGTTTGGGATGGTAAGTATCAACTTGCCAGAATTAAGCAGAGTTAAGCTCTGCAAGGATTTTATGTCCAACCCTACAAAATATGGTCTCTATTGAATAAGAGCATGACATCAATTTAAAGCTTGTCTAACTGTTTTCTGAAAAGGAGTACTAGGAAAAAGAGGGAGGACTAGTGAGATATCCCACTGATCCTCTTAGATGTTTTCTTCTTAAAGAGGAAAGCTTTCTTTTCCAGTCCTAACTTTAGCATCCAAATACTCAGATCTGTTTATTCCTAACCCAACACATCATTTGATCATCAGAATCAAGGAGATGAATACAAATATTCACAGCATCGCTTTGTAACAATAAGAGAGGGTGGTTGTGTTAGCAAGTACCTAACAATGCAAACACATTTTATTGTCCCAACACTCAAAATTTAATCTGCTAGTTACAAGTAAATCAGTGATGTAAGACATAGAACAATAATGAGAATAACAGATACTTTAAAACAAAACCCCAAACAAACAAATAAAAAAACCCACAACCAAGCAAACCAAACCAATAACAAAAAAAGAGAAAACACCAACCATAAAACAAGCTTATTTTTGGTAGTGCTTAGACATCTAAATACAATATTTGCATAAAGTTAAACAAATACTCACCCTGTTCATTATCATACCACTGATTTCAAGCACAGACATATCTGCTTTCTTACAGTCATTACCCTCCCATACAATTGCACTTATTTTTTCTAGTCCTGGATTCAAAGTGTGGATCCAAGGTAAATGACTCTGGGAAAGATAAGGAAAATATTCCATCAGAGTGAAAAATATATTGTCATGTCAATACACCTTCGTCAGCAACACACTGACAAAAAAACACGCTTTAGACTGACAAATATATAGCATTTCTTTCTACTATATATTAACATCATTCCTCAAAATCATCCACTCCTTTTCCAAGAAACAGCTGTGAGTACAGGGGTCTCTCCTCCAAACTCTATTTTCTAATAGTGATGAGTTTCTGTGATTTAAGGATTTATTGGCTTTTTTTTCATTCAAACATATCAAAGAAGAGAGAAATATGAAAACAAGGATCTACTTATAAGTCATCCTTAATTCTGCCATGTTTAATGGATTTTTAAATTATTATTATTCTTCCCCTAACATTCTGAAAAGTATTCTCATCAGGTTGAGCCCAAGGAAAACACTTTTTTTCTATTTGCTCTTATTAATATTTGTGTACTTTACAATCCTTGTTAGGGATAAAGACCGCCCCCATATGCAAACTATATTTGACAAGACTCAGAGCTCTCAGACTCAGAGGTAGGTGTCTAATCAATACACACTGCTCCAAGAGCCAAGCAATCCCAGGCCAACCTACTGAATGCACTTATTGCTGAGGGACCTTTTTCTGTAACCACAGAGTCAAGTGAAAATTGAAGGATATGAAAAATGTTGAGGTGACAAGTTCTGCTCAGGCCATTTCTTGACTTTCCTCAGCCCTGTCTCACTTCTCTCCCATTCAGGTGATTAAAATTGCTCTCAGCTTTAGTCACCTGGCACTATGTGCATCACACTACTGAAAGTGGTGGTGCTGGTTGGGAAAAGGGCATGATATTATTTTTTAATTTTAACTTATCATTGATTAAAAGTAAACCTTTATTTTATTTTTATTTTATTGCTTGCTTTATCAGTGTTTATCTGAAATCTTTGTATTCTGCTAAGTGCTCGATTATCTCCCTTTTTATTTCCATTTGATGAAAAAAAATTATTTATATTATTTAAACAACGCAAATATTTTTTGCAGGACTTTCTTAGCCACAGATTCCCAAGGTCTTCCTCTAGAGGGAGTATCAACACCAGGAGCTGAATCTCAAAAATTCAAAATCTGCAATCAAACAGAAAAACCCTCAACTGCAGAAAACCCAAGTCAATATCCATACTGCAATTCAACTCACTATTTCAAGGCTTACACTTTTGTGTTTTATGCAATGCAAGCAAGAAGAACTAAAAATAAATCAAAAAAGCAAAGACTGCATGAAATTCAAACTGTTATCTCTTTTGGTTTGGGGGGATTTTTTTTGTTGGGGGGATGGAGGGAAGGCTTGGCTTTGGGGAGCCCAACTTTTTAAAATCAACAAATACATCATTTTCAATTCCGGCGATGAGTGAAGAACCTGTCTTTTGAAATTCTTTTCCTCAGTAGCATTAACATCGTCCCTTGCATGACATTCCTTAGTTCTGATGATGCACTGCCCATATATATGACTTGTTAACCCAGAAGAATATTTCACATTCTCTCCATCTCTTTACTTAAGCGGTTTAAATTAGCCATGTAATTAAAGATAAGATACGTACTACAAATAAAACTGGCACTGAACGGCACATATGAACAGTTTTCATGAAATGAAGACTAAAACTTGATTGTTAATGATTGAGCATTAATAATGCATTCTGTCCAACATAAGCCTAAGACAGGTAACAACTGAACTACTATCCAAACAAACACCAAATTTTCAAAAATTACTGTCTATATGCTGCTACAGAATACCATTAAAGAAGGAAAATAAAATTATTAGCTTTCAGGCAAAAAAAAAAAAGTAAATAGAATTAGGCATATATAGTATACATGTGACATCATATAAATACATATATATAACATTAGATACTGTGTATTTCATCTTTCTATTTGATTTTTATATATACATTTATACATAAAAAACCAGAAAGATGTCCGATAAGTGCTTACAAAAAAGTAATTCCACTAGAGAAAAAAAGAGGGGGGGAGTCCCCATCCAAGACCAAAGCAACAAAAAACAAACAGAAAAAACAAGAAAAACCTCAAAGAAACAAAACGAAACCCCAAACCAGAAAAAAACCCCAACCAAACAGAACCATGAACTAGAACTAAGATTCAAACGCTCAATAAGCTATCCAATTTTTGCATATTGTCATATCCTCTTCCTTTGACAAATTAATGACTGAGTAGGAGAAATCAAATTTTCCTTGTTTTAATTCTATCAAATCACTTTGGCTTTGTTACTTTCTGTTATAGAGTTCTTTCTCCCAGGCCTCCTGTGACACGTGATAAAATGGAAAATTCTGAACTTGTGTGTAGTGTAAAAAAAAAATCAAAATTGGTAGATACCAACCTGATGAAAGGGGTCATCTCTGTATTCTTTCTTCACACATGGATTCACTTGAGGGCTTTCCACATCTGTCTCACTGGTACAGGAGGAGTGACACTCTGCACAGTGCAACAGGTCCTCCCACAGCACATCTTCGGTTTCCGACTCCGGCCTCGCACTCTCAGAATCCTGCCTTGAGCTTGAACACCGAGAACTGCAGCTTGTACCAGATTTAGGTGTATCCTGAAATTGAAATTTGTATTGGAATTAAGGCAGCATTTTTATTCTACAAAGTTTCTTGGTAGAACAATTATAAAGTTCAAATTAGTTAACCTGTGTTTATCCGGGTTTTTTATGTTCCAATCCATCATCTTTCTCACCAGAAAGATTTAGATGTTTATTGAAGATGTGTCTAAGAGGTTGCACATTTTAAGACACTGTACAAAAAACCAACAATCCATGACTCCTGCTTTGTTGAGGAGGGGATCACATAAAGAAGAATCAAATCATACTAACTATTAAAAGGAAATAACAACTCGACAGATTTTTAGAACTCATTAGTTTAGAATTTAATAGCAACTATCAAGCTTCCAGCTATGTCTCAAACTTTGAAGAACTGACTCTCAAAGTCTCCTAAAATCACATTGTTACTACTTATATATCTTCTCAAAGATAGAGTGAGTTTGTTTGCAGACAGTAATGCATCAGGTAGAGAGGAAAGGATACACATAGCTAATGCCAGTTATATGCATAGTCTGCATAGGCATACATAAAATTTTAATTATTTTAAATAATCTGCACTTGAGAAACAAGTATGCCTTATTAAACTCAAAGCTTACCCAGATGTTAGATAAAGAAAGAAAAATATTAAGTATGGGACATTCAAATCTCCCAGTGCATACACATGAAATAATCTATAGTTGTCTTCAGGACAAGAATGTGGAGTTTTTAACTACTTTCCATAATAAGCAGAATCCATTTCCTACAACACAGAGATGAAGTATTAAAAGCAGTACCAGCCTACTCATTACCATCCTCTGGCAATTTCCATTCCCTCTTAACACAAAATTTACTTCTTTCTACTAATTTTTCTTGAGAACATACACAATTTTTTACACTGAAAAAAAAATTAAGCAATGTTTCGACAGACATACTAACTTATTATCATAGAATCATAGAAACATAGAATCAGCTGGGTTGGAAGGGACCTCCGAGATCCTCAAGTCCAACCCTTGATCCAACACCGCTGCAGTTGCTAGACCATGGCACTGAGTGCCACATCCAGTCTCTTCTTAAAAACCTCCAGGGACAGAGAATCCACTACTTCCCTGGGCAGCCCATTCCAATGTCTGATTACCCTCTCTGTAAAGAAATTCCTTCTAATATCTAACCTAAACCTCCCCTGGCACAACTTATGATTTGTAATGCATTACTATCTAAAGAAAGGCTCTTCAATCTCTCTGAAAACTATGTATTTTATGTAAAAAATTTTGTAAATAAATAATTAGAAAAATTTGGTCTGAACTCTCTCATTTTACCAAGTGAGGGATAACATCAATGCAGAAGAAGTCTGAACTATTTTTTTCTTAAAAATTAAAAATTAAGTATTTATAGAAAGTAGTCACTCCCGGATACCATTGAGGGCTAAAGTTAATAAAGTAAGAACATTAAAAAGAGCTTGCTCAAACAACAATTAAGTTGACAAGTAAACATGAAGGTAAAAGAAAATGCAGGACAGAATTTGAGAGTATATCCACTGACTTCACTAATTTATTTTTTTTTAATACAAAGAAAGCTTTCATTGAATCTAAAACTATTGTTTCATTTCCTTTGTAATTGTGTGGGGGAGGCGAGTTGGGAACAACAAAGAAAGGCTTCCTCTTTCATGGCATCAGTCAGATCAGTAAATGGGGAACAGGGTGAAAAAGTACTGCCAGACCTACACATGGAGCGAATTTTGTCTCTTCGGTTTCTGAAGGTATCTACACAGCCTTCCCTACCTCTGAAGTACTCTATGCAAGAGAAAATATATTTAAGCTAAGAAAAGAAAAAATCAACTGTAACAGTGTCTTTCTGCTTCCTCTTGTCAAGCACTACAGCAGCACAAGGATACAGTCAAGAGACATCATCTGTAATATGAAACAAACAGTTCCAAGTATCGACCTGCTCAATTATCCTAAACCACACATGCAAAAGGCATTAAACACTCAAATCAATAAGCCTTCTGGATCTTTTTAATCAAAGTCTGTGAGAAATAAGTGAAAGAAGATAAGATCATCTAGTAAAGTTTCCTATGCAAAGCATCAAGGCTTTGCAGTTGTGATCAGAGAAAGTAATATCTGAACCCTTCCAAGGAGACATTTCTTATATCAAGTAGAGAGCCTACTCATGAGACTCTGCCTATCAAACCCACCTGGCAGTGGACTTTTTTCAGAGCTGATTTTATTCTTTACACTCTTTGGTCACAGTCTTAGTGAAAAAAAACAGCAATACAGCCTTTAAAGTGTTCTGTATATCTGTTAAGTTGCATACCATTAGCAAAAAAGAGCATAATTTCTTAAATAAATAAATAAATAAACAAATAAAACCACAATAGGATATGCCTTTCTCTTTCAATGTCTGAGTCCTTACAGTTAAGGACTCTGCTAATATGGAATCTATGAACTCCTCTCTTCATGATGTCATGAAGTCTCTTAAAATTTCTGAATCTTTATGCATTAACAATTTCGTTAAGACTTCATGACAATATTTTAAATTGTTTTAACAAACATGAGCGAATGAAAACTCAGAGTAAATCAGAGTTCTCCACAAGAAAGCCAGTGAATCCAAAATACAAACTAAATGGAGAGAAACAGGAGCAGCAGCATGATGAAAATTTGTATATTGTCAATTACTACTGTTTCTGTAACAAAGCAAATTTTTAGAGGAGATAACCAGTGTCAAGAGACAGTAACAGAGTTGCCATAACCTGAGGCAAGATGTACAGAACATATTTTAGGCTCCTTATAACAAATTGAAAAATAGGATGAAGCTCAAACAAACTAAATTAAAACCTCTAAATTTCAAAACACTGTCATTAAACTAAAACAAAAAAATCTCTGTCCCCCATCAACGTGACTTCCAAATAACAGACTACTAAAATCCAGTACAGGAGTAAAAAAAGTTTGAGGAAAACATACTTATTCATTAAGAAGTCAAGAAGTTTTAACAATTTACAGACAAGAAGCATCAGAAATGAACATACCTCCAGAGGATAATGTTTCTTGTAATGGTGAGATTTCCTGTTTCGAAGCGTACAATCACTAGAAGTGCGTTCCACATTGCGACGTAAAGAATATCCAGTTTCAGGCCCTTCTTCACTGGAAACTTCATCTGATAAGTTTGTCACAATCCTGTGAGTGTCCTGGTGCAAGAAACACAGTACTAGTAAGACTTACAGTCATATAGACTAAGCTTTGTTCTCAACTATTGAAATCACACTTCTTTCTACACCTTTAGTATCTATGCTCAGTTAAACCAGATATTAACATATTTTCAAGTGTCAAAATTAATTGGTACCATTAGCATTATGAAACAGAGATTGTAACATCAAAATAAACATTTTTCAAATGAAGGGCTAGTTTATATTATACCCAAGAAAAATTCCAAAATTCTTATTTTAGATGTGATTTTGTCTCAATTGAACCTAGCAAGAAAGGCTTAGAGGAAATGTATTTACATTGGGGAAAAAAATTATAACAAACAAAACCCAAAAAACCCCACACCAAAAAAACCCTAACAAAACTGAGATAGCAGACACTCTAACACGGAATTATCAACACACACAGTACAAAACTAACATTTACCTCTTCTCTCAAGGATAAGGTGCTAGAGATTGCATGCTGAGATCACTTATTTATTTCACTTCTCATTTCCCTGATTTTAAACTAAAGTTAAATTAGCCCTTACAGTAACAGAAAGAAAAAGGGCAGCAAAAAGATCAACTGTGAAAAGCTTTTTTGTATATTCTCATTTGTTATGAGATCACCAGAAAGGCCCTTGTAAAGTTCCCTTCAGAGTCTTCCTGTCATCAATGAAACACAAAAAGGACAAAAATAGCAAAGTTGCTCTCTGTGAATACAACAAATCCTTCCTCCCCCTGCAACATCATTCTCTCTTCCATGACAAACTCCATTTTCTGAGATGCTTCAAGGGCAGGACATTTCCCCTTTTTGACAGCTGAGTTGCAGACAGAAATAGGGACAGGCAGAACAGTCTGGGATGTCTTCTCTACTGTGTTTTGCACTGACACTGAAATGTTTTGATTTTCTTCAGAGGAAGAGATGAGAAGAAGAAAGGACCCTATTCTAGTCTCTGCCAATTTCTTTAATGTGGGTCTTCTCACAAAGCAAGTTCAGCATAGAAACATCTCATCCATTCTATCAAAGAAATTTAAAACTGTTTAAAAATCCTTTTTCTTAAAAGTCCTTGATTTGATGAATTTCGTGAAGAACGTAAAATGCTTGGAACTGATAAGACAACTGAACCTTGCTATCACTGCTGAGAAAGCACCTCCTGCAGAGGAACAAAGCGAAGTTTTTGCTCTGAGATGAACCTTCATCACTTTCATTCTGACTTCATCATCATTTGACAAATTAATAATCTTCCTTCGAAAGCAACAAGCGCACTTACTTTGTGATGACTGTGATTGCTGAAGACCTCTCTGGCTGTCGAAGTGCTCCACCCTGTCTCTTCTGGCCTGATCACTTCACAGCGACGCTCGTGGGCCTGCACACATTCTTCACTGCCTTTACCTGTCTTTTTCCCATCAAGGGACACGTAGCCATTATCAGTCTCTGTGGATTTATCTATTGAGTTCTTTGCTTTCTTAGACCTATATTTAAAACAAATACATGTATTAAATTAATTATTCTCTCAATTATTTCCCAGTCTAAGTCCTGCTTATTCCTCTCAGATCCTGTTTTAGTTCTACTACTAAGATGACCAGAAATAAACAACATTAACACTTGATGCAGTATTTGTAACTATTTAATCTTGTAAATAATACTCATTATTTTGTAACAATTTTTGGAAAGTATAAACTGTCAGAGTGTGTGAATGAAATGTGCACCATTATCTACTGAAAGAAAAGGAAATATATTTTTTAAAACTAAAACTTTCACAGCAACTTTGGCAATAGAAGAACCACAAACCTCAAAAGTAAACGAGAAACTCCTCTATTCCATCTTAACGAGAAAAGAGGTATGATAGAAGTTGCTTTAAGGATTATTAATTCAAAGCAAGCATGCGATTTCCTGAAGCTGCAAACATGCCTTTTATTACTCTCTACACAGATGTTTTTTGTTGTTTTAAATACACTTTGCTTATTGACAACTCTGCTAAACAGAAGGGGATTTACCTTTTTCTGTATTATCCTGTAACACCTCAGTAACATTTTTAAATATATCTTACAAACACAATAATTAAACCTTTTTTCAAAGCATAAAATCTTAAGACTACTTATAATGGTGAAAAGTCTTCCATAACATCCTCTAGAACCAAGGCCCTTTACTAGTCAATAGATGTAGCAGCAAGACTAATGTAAGAAAAAGGCTTTCTCAAAGCAAACATTTGGATGATTACACTTCCAAACTAGAAAGTGCAGTGGATGAAGGAATGAAAAGGAATAACAGTTTGCTACCTTACTGACAGAGACTACTTTTAGTCTTCAATTAAGCTTCTGTATTCTCAAAGTAAATTAGATTTTGCTTGTTAGATTCTCAGAACGCTTGGTGGGGAAGCAGGGGGGAGAGAGGGAGAGGAGAGTGTTATAAATAAAGCTTCCAGAATTTTTTATTTTTATTACAAGCAGAACACTGAGCATAGATCATAGAACTACCAAGAATCTGTCCAGTTGATCTTGTGCTCCTATGAGGGAATATGTATTGCCTTTCTCTTTAAGGAGTGAGGCATTCTGTGAGGGCTTGGATTACACAGCAGAAGATTAAATTCCTCTTTAGTATGTACATCAAACAAATTGGGAGAATTTGGATAGTCGCCTCACATTCCTTCCAAGATAAGGTATCCCACACATAAAGGGGAGTCCTGAACACAAAAATTCATTAGGAAGAGCTGGATAAAATGGAAAAGAAACCAAAAAGGACCAATTCTGCTGTCGGAACGCAGACAAAATAATGAAGAGAAGGGACAATGTTACCATGGTGTTTCATCTTCCCTTTTCATCTTTAATCTCATTTCTTCACCCCTGACTAGAAAAAATCTAACATTTACATTTATTTTAAAGCAAAGGAACTGCTGCTCCACTTCTCTTATATGAAGCTATGGAACTCACCTAGTATTCTCTGACCTACTCCCAAAATTCTTGGCCAACTTAATTTCTAAAAGAATACAAAACCATCAGAGACACTTTCTGCAGCTACTATATATTTGCATGGATTAAGTTTTATTATAAGCTTACAAAAGTAAAGAGCCAGCACATGCTTTAGCATGTGTGGTGTGCTGGAGATCAGTCAGTGAGCCTCCTGTTTGCAGACTGCCAATGTGAGAGCTCACATAAGGAGCTTGAATTTTCTAGGTCCATTAAGATAATCTAAAACATTACTGAGGCTTTGGACAAAAAGGTCAAGCTATCACCAGTAAACACATTAGAACTTTATTTCTGTGCCATTCCTTAATGCCACTGTTTAGCCAAGTTAATGAAGACAATTGACGATAGGGAAAGCTCCAGTTATTATTGAATAGAAAACTTTGCTTTTCCATGTTTGGAATAAAGCAAGTACTGTCCTTTAAGTGGCAACTCACTGTAAAAGTTTCAATAAGGTCAGTTGTGAATACTAAGGAAGTAGCACTAATATTAAATTATCTGCAATAAGGAGGAATCCAGAGCAGCAAATTTGTAATTCATTAAATATGCTTCCAGCACTATTCAAAAATTTCTTTTTAACAGTGCAAAAGCAAACACAGTTCACATCACATGCACACACACATGCAGTCAGACACACTTCCTCCACAACAGGAGTGGATTAACAAGAACTATTCCAAGTTTGACTTGAGAAGTTTTTATACATTTTATAAAAAATTTTAAAGCTACTAGGAAGAAGTAGCCTCAAACAGTTGAATAAGAACAGATAAAAGAAAGAACTTAGACATATATGGACAGTTTGTTCAGACAGGATTTCACTACTCCAGCAATGTTTAAGTGCTAAAATCACAAGAGGAACACTACCCATCTGATATCAACTAAGGCTCATTCTGAAAAACAGGTAGCTTGTCTGAAGTCTTTATTTGCTTCTAACATAAAAGCCAGTTATCTTTTGTAAGAATCCCTAAGTTTAAGTGTAAGCCTTAAGCCAGAAAAACATACATTTAGGCTTAAAATTAGACTTTCATGCACTATATTGTGCTAAAAACCAAACAAACAAAAAAATCAAAAAACACACAACAAAAACACAAACAAAAACAAACAAAAACAAAACAAACAAAACAAACAAACAAAAAAGTTTTTCCCTAGCAGACAGAAATGTATAGTTTCCTAGAATTACTATATATATTACTATATATACATATATCATCAATCAACTTTTACAGTTTTATGCTAGAACTAAAAGTATTTAGAGCAAGACAGACAACGCCATGAATGAATCCAAGGTCTTAAAAGGTTTGAACATGTGCAACATCTAAGTCAAGAATGACTTTTAGTCTTATTTATGCATTAGCTAGAGAAAATACTAAGGAAGATTTAAATCAAATTTCTGGAAGACTTTAGATTTTCACTGTCAAGTACTCTATTCCAATGTATTACCATTGGGGTTGGTCACAAAAACTCTCCTCCCTGTTCCCACTGTGAAACTTTTAGAGAAGTTATAAGATTTCCACTGGAGTAAGGACACAGAGTAAAGTCTCAAATCAGTACTACCTTCTGAATAAATCACCTGTGTGGATATTGCCTTCTTTTCCAGTGAAACTATTCAGTATTTTCTAAACTGTCACTGTGCTGGATTAAAGTACAGAATTATATTTTATCAGTCAGACTGAGTTCTGCCATTCAAAAGGATATTTACTGAATACACAGTTCCAGATTAGCAATGACCTGAGCGTAGGCAAATGATCTAAGTACGCAGGCTCCTGCCCTAAACCAGAGAACATAATTTCTGAGGTTAATTTTGAAATCATGTATTTATAACCTATATTTAAAACTCCAGAAAATGTATGTCAAAGCTTAATATATGTGAAAAACTGCTGTAAATAAACACTAATGAGACAGTCTAATGTGCTTATCTAAAGAGTTCCCAAATATGTCTTAGGAAACAAGACAGCTGTCACTGTGAAGCTTCCTTGCACTGAGGTTTCCTAAGATATTCTTTAAGCAACATTACCAAGTAGTCAATGTACTCCACACTGTGCTCTTGCTTCCTCACTCCCAGCCCCACTCTGCCATCCCACACTGCTGACAAAGCTGTTTGCATTACCATGAAAAAAATTACATGAAGAAACTGAACTGCATGGTTGAAAAAGAGGTTATTTTTTCAACTAGACAAGTTCCTCATATGGTTTGTATGGCTCCAGACATACAAACAACTGTGCCTCTGCAACTGAAGAGGTGACAAAGGACTAAGGGCTATTTACAGCATTCTCAGTCACTCTGTGCTCTTTTATCCTTTGAAGATACTGTATATGCTAAGTAGTAATCATGGAGGCTTAACATCTATATATATATACACACTACCTCTCATTAAATGGTTTAAACAAGTCTTTAGAGTAAGTTCCACACAGCCCTTCTCAACTGAAAACAGCCTGAGTCCAACAGGAGGAAAGGTAAGGAAAAAATGAATCTTCCAACACTTCTCTTCTTATTGAAGATCAGTATCTTCAATGAATGGAAAACATTTAAAAATTTACAAGACTATAATCAAAACATACAACAAAGTAATGCATTCAGACCTGAAGAACAGCCATGGTGCCTATTACTGTGACCTACAGTTTATCAAAGCTAGATTAATCTACACAGGAAAAAGTCAAATGAACTCTCCTCTTGCAATATTTTAAAACATTGTTAAAACTTCTTCAAGGTTTCAAGTAGATATTCCCAGAATATCTTATATATAACTTATATAACTTATGTAACATAACATAAGTTTTCCCAGTGGTTAAGAGCACATATCACAGGTATGACAGACATATTAGTGTTGCCATATTTAAGATGCAGCATGCACAACAAAACATCAATGTAATAACTTTGCAGTATCCCTTTTCTCAATTTCACACTATGAGCAAATTTTCACTTGTTAATACATGCTGATACATAGCACTCAAAATACTGCGTGTATAGCATATCTTGAACACATACTGCTATAGAATGTTGGTTTTTTTAAAAAAACTTTTTAATTGCCCAGGGCACTACATGAGCAGATTGATCCTTTCCAAGATAGCTCTGGAATCCAACAGGTTTAGGTGTTTCTTCTAATTATAACAAAACATATCTTCTACATTTATTTATAAACTAAACACTGTGCCTATTTGAATCCTGAAAGCTTTTCCTTCAGAAAAAGTGTGTGATTTGATGACAGTGACAGAGTTCAATAAGCGTTCTTTCCGAGTAATAAGCAGCTAATGTAATAAAGTAAAACTGAAGAGTTGAACTGAGAAACTGAGCTGGTTTGTTCCTGATAGCCCACACAGAGTAGTCCTAATTAAATAAAAGTTAATTCTCTACCTCACTCTCGTGAGATCCTGCCTGGAGTACTGTGCTAAGCTCTGGGGCCCTCAACATGAGAAGGACATCAATCTGTTGGAGCAAGTCCAGAGGAGAGACAAGAAGATGATCAGAGGGTGGAGCACCTGTCCTATGAAGACAGGCTTGGAGAATTGGGTTTGTTCAGCCCAGAGAACAGAAGGTTCTGGGGAGATCTTACAGCACCTTCCAGTCCTAAAGGGGGTTACAAGAGAGCTGGAGAGGGACTTTTTAAAAGGGCATGTAAAGACAGGACAAGGGGTAATGGCTTCAAACTGAAAGAGGGCAGGTTTAGATATAAGGAAAAAATTATTTACTGTGGAGGTGCTAAGGCACTGGAACAGGTTGCCCAGCAAAGCTGTGGATCCCCCATCCCTGGAAGTGTGCAAGGCCAGGATGAATGGGGCTTTGAACTTGGTCCAGTGGAAGGTGTCCCTGACCATGGCAGGGGGGATAGAACCAGATGATCTTTAAGGTTCCTTCCAACACAAATTATTCTATGATAATTCCATATTTTTTCAAAATTATTGCATCAGCATTTGCAAAAGTCAAGAAACAACAATTAGTACGTTTTCAAATACTGAGAGGAGTTTGCTATTAAGAACAAAAAACTAGATCAATAGAAGTTTAATCATTACATCAATGTTTACTTATTTAGAAAAGGGATAGTGCATCTCTAACACATACGTAGCCTTAAATAAATACAAACCCTGATAAAAAGAAAGCAGCATGCCAGATATCTCTGAAGACAGCGCCAATACTGCAAGAGGTGCTTGTACCGTAGCTCTGCACTGTTCCCTCCTGTGTGTTATCTGTGGTACTAGAGCCATCTCCTTCCCTATGTACTTCCAAATGTGCTGCTTTCCTTAATTTCCTTCATCAAAAGAGATTAAAATTGGAAAGTAGCTTTGTAAGTGCAATTTGCTAGTTCTGTAATGTGTTCAGCAGTTTAAGCATGCAAAAACAAGCAAGATTTCAAAAGTATTTTGCTAAAGTTTTATCGTATAAATTTTATAAATTCCATTTAATAAAACTAAACATTGCACATTATCATAACACTTAAACACAAAATAAATTTCACTTCATCATCAGAGGCTTAGACTACAAAATTCACTACTGCAGGGTTTCCCATTTTAATGGGACAACTCACAGTGGCAAACCAGTCAGTGAAGTACTTGGAAGAAAGGTTCTACACTTCAGAGAGCATCTCCTTTAATGTATGCTTCCCACAGATCACTGGACAGTATTGCATAGTTATAAAACTACATTTGCAGTAATATAAACATTGTCACTCTATTCAGATAGAAACTGTTTTGAGGCAAAAATTCAGATTCAATGCATTAAAATTCAAATAAAATTATGCATAAATTAGCCAATGCATAAAAGTTAAAGAGCACAGTTAAGCACCCATTTTAAAGTTTCAAATAAAAACAGAGCACTAATTTCTCATCTCTTGCAAAATAGAGACTGTAACCCCCTACATTTTTTTCATGCATGTTCTTTACAGTAGTTCAACAATCCTAAATGATAAAGTACTTTAACACAGACTATACCTTCTTCTTTTACCCCCTGTGCTAGGAGGTGGCTTAGGAGTTCGTGTTGAAACAATCTGACAGTGCACAGTCCCAAGTAGCAACATTAGCCATATCGGCCCAATGACTTCAGTCAGAGGTATATTATGTGGGCTTTGGGCTGCATAGAATAGCACTACAGCAGCAACTGGAAAAGAAGGGAAATGAAGTTGAGTTCAATATTTGAAATGCCTGAAATGGCCTACTCGTTATATGGCTCTTGTTAAAACCAAAACCAGTCAGTTAGCCCTTTACCTGTATTTAAATCACCTCATGTAATTCTGAGAGAGAAATCCTAATTGCTAAAAACCAGCAGCGATAAAGGTTTAAACAGTTGCCTACTGTCTTAATACCTTTCTTTAATTTCACACAATATTATAGGTATTGCTCAAAAAAAAGGTGGCAGAATGAAGGTGGGGAAAAGCATTTGGAAAGCTCTATCTGTCATGAAACAACTTTAAATTACAGTGAAACACTTGCAGGAGAAAAAACCAAAAAGCAGCTTAAACAAATGGAATTCTAGATCACCTGTAATGACACAGCACAATCCAACAAGTTAATTGAGACTTAAGACTAGAAACTCTTTATAGTAGAATGTATTTTAAACTCCATATTCCAGTTAAAGGACAAAATTGCCCATCTGGATAGACAGCCACTCATAAGAGCAACCAAGTATATATTTCACATATACTTGTGTGTATATTTTTTAGCAGTGAGGAAAGATCAGAGACAAAGCATGTAAACTACGAGCTAGTTCAGCTGAAGTGACCAGGACTCTAACTAGCACTTGTGGTTGGAAAAGGAGGAGCTTCTAATTCCATCGCTAACTAATAATTTTGTAACCCTATAACCACTTTCCACATACAGCCAACACCCATCCAGCTATTCTTTCTCCTGTACCCACAGCCCGACCACTTAGAAACATTTTTACAGGCCCCAGGTCAATCTGAACACATTCATCAGGTGTGGGGCAGGCAGGAGAGGTAACCCCTCTCTTTTTCTGCTTATTCTATGTCCTTGCCACTCTGCCTCTCTGGCTTGGAGTGCTGTGTCTATAAATCAGCTGAGAGAAGCTATCAAAAAAAAAAAAAGCCCAAAACAAAATTAAAAAAGCCCAAAATTAATCGAAAAAAATGCAGCCACATGCAAAGCTACATGCCATATTCAAACACCTAAAATGAATCACATGAAGCCACACCTAACAGCAGATACCTGGACGTGATGTTCTCCACTAAAAAGAGATTCAATGTGTTTTTCATTAACTAATCTTTTACAAGGTAACCAGTATTAAAAACATAATGAACATATGAAACAACTGAAATATTTTTGATTGTGGAAAAACTATTTCTAATTTCTCCTCAGTCTTTTTCCTAAATTAAAGCACAATAGTCTTGCATAGAACACACAGGGTATCTTTTATTATTACGTGTGGAATAAGTTTTTGCCGCATGAGGTTTCTCAGAAAGACAGTATGCATCTATGAGAAATCCAGCTTATTAAAAAATAATAAAAAAAGGTACAGATATCGTTGTCTCTTTCTAAATGAGCTTATCTAGGTTCTCACACATACATTATCTTCATGAGGTAAGAGTGTAAAGAAGTAGCCAATTTTGACTCCTACCATAAAATTAGGATAAACATATTCTTCTGAGAACACAGAGCTCCAGAGATCCATGTGAAATGATTTGCAGGAGTAGGTCTACACAAAATAATTTTAAACTTCACTACTGCTACTTAATAGACATTTAGCAAAGCAGAGTTGTCTAGAAGAAATCATGTTCCAGAAGACAGGAATCTGTAGACTGGGGACTCCCACCACAACGTTTCACACAGATTTAGGAAATCTCCTGATCTTTTCAGTGGGAGGGGAGGGAAATCCAAGAATTTCTTTGTGCCCAGAGTGTCAATATGCTCTCCTTCAGGTTATTCAAGAATTGGTCCTACCAACAGGTAGGTAGGAGTGGTCAGAACAGGATTTCTCACAGCACTTTTAATTATTTCTTTACATATTCATAGTATTTGGACTTCCACTTTCCTAAAACACAGTGGTTTATTTTGTGAAACAGACACAAATGAAATTATATCACACTGAGCAAAAAGCTGTCTCAAAGAAAGCAATCATACATTTCAAAGACCAACAAGCATTTATTTTTAGAGCATTTAAGGCTTTGAAATACTTGTAATAGCAAATTTAAAAAGGCATACATACTTATGTATCTCACCACCACAGTAAACAATCATTACATCACTGTTAAAGTTTCTTGCTTCATACTTAAGAAATACATGATAGAGATATACACTGTACTTTCACTCTTGATTTTCCCATTAGAATATAAAAACATTTTTAAAGTAAAAATGAGGTACTATTATATATTAGATAGATAAGGAGTCACAAGAAAAAGGTTTTACTTCTACCTTAAGTCGCTGGCCTGTTCTGTGACCTTGAACAAAAAACATTTGTCTGTAGTTCTCTTATCACACATTGTGCTAAGCACTTTACACTAAAGGAAACCAATGCAAATAAACCTGGAGTTTAAATGTACAGCCAAGGAAAGAGCTTTTTCTACAGACTTACATAAATGCTAGCAAGTATCCTCTTAAACCTAATCAATTTTAAAGCAGTAATGCAGTTCATAAATCTATAGAAAACACTTCATAATTAAAGAAAATAATTTAACTAAACATATATAAACAAAATAAAATCAGACCATTTTACAACAATGTCAGTGAGAATCTGTCATGATGACAGAAAGTCCAAGTTACAATACAAAATCCAGATTCAGGGTAGAATTATGGCTACTGGAATTTGAAATTTCTTACGTTTCCATCATAGATTCTTGACGTTTTGGTGCTGCCTTGCCAACCTTGTTAAAATCAGTAACTGAGCACAGTGCTAGGGGGGGTGGGATGGAGTGTGTTTTAAATAGTTTCCAGTAAGTAAATCTGTCAATTTAATTTCATTTCCATGTTCTTTTAATTTATTTCAAAAACTATCAAAAACTCTGCAGCTAATTCAGCACAGTTTAGATATCAAGTATTTAAAATAGTCTATAGAGTGATATGGAATACAATTAATTATTTTATTTGTTAATTCACAACCTCAGAAATATCAGAAATACTTCATCATGTTATAGGCTATATGGGTTAGGGAACTGATGCATTCCAATTATAACTTAGTAAATCACAGATCTCAAGAAATCTGAGGGGGGAAAGCGTTAATTATAAGATAGTTCTGTAATTAATGTCCTAAAAACTTGCTTGCACTCAGAATCTGCATTGTCTTACTATTTTGCTACTTTTAGAGTCTTATGAAAACTCCATAAATTTTTAAAATAAATTTCCCAATAGGAATATAAAAAATTACTGTTTCTCAGAATAAGACACCTATGAACATAGTAGCTAACTACAATTTCTGTCTTTTACTACCTATATTACTATAAATGAGTTTAAAATTATTAACACTATGAGATCTCTTACTGTAGTATAGACAAATGCTAATGTATGCAACAATACTTCTTAGGAACCTATCTCAGAAATGAGGATAAGAAGGACTTTTGATAAGAGGTCACATGAATATTTGCCAGCATTGCAGGTCTTGAGGCACTGGCACTATGAAAATAATTTTATAGCTGCTAACATCACCACATGAGGTACTGTCATTTTTTTTTAAAGTCCCTATCTTTTTTAATTAAAATTTCCAAATGATATAGTGATTCACAACTGAAAGGACAGATGGCAAAATTAAAAACGTAATATTGTATCTTAATTGATTTCAGTGGAAAATCTATTAGTCATTTAGCTTCTCAGGGTACTTAAAATGCTCCCAACTTTCATTAACCTTCTGTTCCATTTCTGTTGTACATACTTCTGAAACACTTATTCTTCACCCTTTTAGATACTGACTCACTCCATTATATTTCTTCCTTTCTAGTTTTCTTCTTATATATTACATATATTTAAGAGAATCACAAAGTCAGATTGCTCGAACTCAATACTGAACATCCGAAAAGTTGTGAACTCCATTCACTGGAGTTGTGAACTCCAGTTTCCCAATAGCCCTTCTATAATTTAGGAAACATAAAATTAAGATGCGTAGTCTCCCCATTGCAGTAGAAAAAACAGCAGAAGCACAGAGGACAGTAAGTCCCTCATTTGCCAGTCATTCAGGAGCACGGTTGAGGTCAGACTGAAGTAAGCTAGAAGGTCACTGCCTCTCATGTAACAAAATAACATGTGGAAGGACAACTGGAAACTGGTCCATCAGATCATCCTACGAGGCTGCACAAGCTGCACACACCTTGGCAGGCTTGGCCTTGCTTGTTTCTTGATCAGAGCTCTTGATCTGCACAAGAACCAGACACACCAAAAATCGAAGGCAAGATACACTCCCTAAGCCAAAGGTTTCTTCAATATTGTTCAGTCCTGAACTAAATTAGATAGCCCTGAAAACCTAAATTATACACAGAGGTGACAAACTAATGTGTGCTAAATGCTGAAGACAGTCTGTGAGGAGATCCTTAAATTTTTCATTTTGTCCCTAATATATATGTAAAAGAAATGTTAATGAAGAGACAGAAAATACTGGAATGAACCTTAACAGCATAACATGCACCAAGTAGCATACTGCAGCTTCCATACAGTTAAAATAAGGCATTCAGTTGAAGTTGATGCTGTAATCCAACTCTACCTTGGAGAAGGTAAAGAACAAGCAGCCAGAAAAAAATGACCCGTGATGTCACTTGTAGCCACCACCTGTAGAAGAACGGAAAGAAAACAACTCTCACGATTCCTTTGCGGGTCAAAGATGTCCAAGGACTTTCAGGTTTTGCTTTAGCAAAAGCAGAAAAAAAAAAAAAAAAAAAAAAAAAAAAAAAAGAAATTTAGATTTATTTCATTTTACGGCTAATAAAAAAACTCTAATTGTACAAAAACTCTACTCTAGCAGAGTAGTTAAGATAGTGAAATGGTGGAAGTACGAGATTTATTCAAATAATTGTGTTTAATAATTGCTCCTTTAAATAACTATCTCCTCCATCCAAAATCGGCATAAATTGTTGGTGCCCTCTTGGTTGCCATTATCAGGAATTTCCAAAAATTCCTGCATTTTGGAATGTTTGAATAACAAAGCATTGGCATTTCTTACTATGTCAAAATTACTTTTAAATAAATTACTAAAAATTGCTTTTTCATAGAGGTATCAGAAACTTGTTATTAAACAAAAGAAGTCTTATGAAAACTACATGTCCATGCATGCACAGCAGAGCCCTTTCCAACACAGCAAAGGGACCTAAAATATCAACATCTGTAAATTGCTCCAGCCATGTCATATGGGAAAATGGAATAAGGTTGAGAAGCATTGAAGTGGATCTGTCCAACTGAGGACTAGCCTCAGGAGCAGGGAAGCCACCCAAAGAATATTTTTGTCTCTCCTTCCACACCATTTTTCATCTCTCTCATTCAAATGTCCTTTCTCTCCATTTCTTTTTCTTCCTGCAAATTCCCAGCTAGAAAGTGTGTAACATTTACTTAATGGGGATGTGACTTAAATTATGCCAAGTTATTGATTGGAAATGGCAACTACTGCATGCTTCTATGCCATCCCCACCTCGTTTACCAGCAGAATTGGTATTAGTGAGCTCCGTGCTGCCACAGGTAAAACACTGCCAGCACTGAAATTGCTTTAATGCCAACTTAGACATCCACGCAGAGCAGTCATTTAAATGTTATTCACTTACATCATCATACTTTAAAAGTTCAAATGTTATTTGATTTTGTTTCTTTCTCTCACATTCCCATTTTTAAAAGGTTATATTGTAATATTGCACACCCACAGATGTTAAAAGAGATAATAACAGGAGGGGGAGACCAAGTAATATCCTTTTGGGGTTTTTCTGGACCCATCATTGGAACCATCAGCTCACCTCAGGCCCATATCCCCATGCCCAGATTAGGACGGAGGCAAAAAAGCAGGTGGAAATCCAAACCATGGAACAAACACCATGACCAGGCCCCTCCCAGGGCTGTCCCAGAAGAGCCATCGACCCCACTGTCCAAGTGTGAAACACTCACAGTGAGTCTCTGGGAATAGCTCTCCAAGTCACCTTTCAGAGGAGAAGGAGATGCTGTCTGGGCAGGTGGGACTCACTAAGGGATGCAGGGGAAAAGCAGCTCATATTGCACAGACTTACTATAGGACAGTTAAGGGATGAAAAATCTTATATTATCTATCCTTCTATTGCTATTTTGTTATTTAAAACAGGCAAGAAACAGTCATGGTCTGTACAATTTCTATTCTGCAGAAAATTCAACATAACCTTTCCTCTAGATGTCAGAAGATTTGGAAGAAGTTTGAATGCCTGGTAGTTGGAGATTTCTGAACTAAAAATTTTAAAATGTTTATCCATGATAATGCATAAGTTTTGGGTTTTTTTCAAAATCTAACTCTATACAGCAAAATTTAAATCAAATTCTTAAGTCTTCAGTTTAATCTAGACTTCATAATTCACCAGTATTTCCTATCCACCCACTTCAGAGAAGGGTTATATAGGGTTGCTGTGTTTTTGTTTGCTTGGGGTTATTTTAAACTTACTAATACACTCTTGTTATAAGACACAGAATGGCTGTTATTTTTATACTGAGAAATGCAGCTTTTTCTAGCTCAGACCTACCTCTTACAAGATCAACATCTATGAGGTCTGGTTTCACATGCCCTGTTTTCTTTGGTTTGTTTCTCAAACCCTGCAAAAGACAAATACTATCAAAACACATTCATGCAGATAACACACATTAAAAAAGACAAAAATATCTATGTGGTCAGTAATTGTATTTAACCTACACTGCTACTGAAAATTCAGACAAATATGTCAACTTCATAGATTTAAAGTCTAGAAATTAAACATTCCAAGGAACAATGCATAATAGATGCTTTTTAAACACTTTACAATCTAAACAAAACCCAACCAATTACTGACCCATGAGGCAATTTTTCAAACACAGCTACGCACTGAGAACTCATCTCCCATAGCTTGGCATTATGCAGACAAAGTATGTATACACTTGCAAGAATTAGTAATACATGTCTATTAGGTTTTCAGAACTTTTGCAACAAATTACATTCCTGAATCTCTTTTCTCCTTAGATGTCTAACGAAACTTCACAAAATGCTTACATTGCAACTCCTTAATTCCAAACCTAGATGGCAAATCACGTTGCAATGCAGGAGCCACTAATCAGCAAGCTCTCAGAAATCCAAATTCTAGACAAGTATTGAATTTTTTCTTCATAGTGAATATAAATTAGCCAATTAAAAGGAGGGGAAAAAATCCCACACAATAGGAAAGCAGCAGGAAGAAAAGCAAGATTATTTTGTCTTTTAGAAACAGCATCTTCCATCACTGAAGAGCCAAACTCTCTTGCAAAGCTTTCAAGTTTGCTTTTAATGCTAAAATGTGATGCTGTACTCTCAAGTCTCAGAGACAGTTGTGAGTTTATTCTGCTCCCTTTAGATTAGACTCTTGGTCACATTAGCCAATAAGGAAACCACAGAGTACAATTCATGCAGAGTAAAATAAAATATTTCAAAAAGTATTTAGGATACAAATGGAAATGTTATGAAAGTCATTTAACTGTTTTCATTCAAAAATCAGTTACATTCACTGGCGAACTGTACATTTCTACCACTGCCCTATTTCATCCACAGGTAAAAACACTTATTACTTAAATGTAAATATTAAATATAGACGAAAGCATAAAAATGAAATTATTATCAATGAGAGACAGATCAGTGAAATCTGGAAATGTTAATCTTTATACAAACAATATCAAGCAAAATGTTCAACTGAGTGCAGCTCAAAGTATTTCTCACATCAAAATTCAATTGGATTTATTTTCATGCTGAAATAAAGATAAAATTAAAAAATCAAACTGTTTACAATGAGCTAGATATGTAGTCATTACCTGATGTGTCTATTAGAAAAATGGGAGTTTGCTTGAAACAAAACAAAATTAATACACAGAACTGAAACATGGGTCAGACAAAATGCACTCTGAGAATGACTAATACAGAAATCAGTTGTACTGTAGACTTAGGCACTGCGAAGACCTTAGTATGCAAAATTTTTACAGAACAGCAGTCCCAAAACTGCAGTAACTTTATGCAGAATGAGAAAAGAAGCCCATAATTAGAATTGGAAATTATAATCTAGAATCAGCTACAGATTCTTGTGAAATTTTGCATAAGTGAGCCATTCCATTTCATAAAAAGATCTGAAGCTTAAAAAGAAAATGCTGAATGATATAATAATTTTCAAATGTATTAGTGCTTACAGGCCACAAGATCTTTCTTGGAAGTCTAAATAAAGATGTGCCTCTTAGAAGAAATAATCCCCTGGAAAAAATACACATAATCCTTGGAAAAATGTACCGCTGTGGCTAAAATTATGTTTTCATTTTAAAGAAAGAATTCTGAAAAAAATAAGTCAAGTGTATAACTTGATGCAACTTTCATGGGAAAAGAAACGGTGACTCATTCCTTAAAAATTCCATTAGTCAAACTGCAAATGTTTTCAGTGTCCACAGACTACACTGAGTTGGTTCTTGTACTTTTTGCCACATACAGTGAAAGAATTCCATTTATGCAGATGCAATTTCTCCACTCTCTTAATGCATCACAAATATCTGTAATATATATATATGGAAAACAGCAGTGTTTCAAACTAAGATTATTTTTTAAAAATATTCATAGTGTTTCATAATGCTCAGACCTATCCAGTTGGTTCATATAATTTCTATTCAGCACCAAACACATTTCAGCTAAGTAATAGGAAAAAAAAGTTTAAATAAAAATACTTAAAAGTAGGTGCTATTATTGTAAAAGTTCTTTTAAAATTAGTCTTAATAGATTCTATTATAGTTCTAACTAAATTATCAGTTTATAGTAAGAGAAACAGATTTTCTACTAAAAATAAGAAGTTTTCAGATTTTTAGTAAAGTTAGTTTATAAATTATTATATGATTATATAATATACACATATATTAGATATATTCATAAATATCAAAGTACTGTAGGAGTTTTGAGATTAAAGCACTAATGTGCAATACCTAAACTTGGCCGTGTGCCTCACTGTTATCTGTATTGCATGAAACTCAATCAATACAAACTGATACAGACACCATCAGTAGTTTGTTAGTTATTGTACTCCTGAGCCAAATGAGATGGATATAGATTAAGCACAGGGCAATATTTGCAATAATTATTTGAATGATGTGCTATTACACAGCAGTTACAAGAACTCCTGTCATAGCCGTGACTGGCTTTCATGACCATGGGAAAGACCCTTCAGGCACCCTCAGGCTCAGCCACGGGGCTTAAACACCATTGGGTCTGATTTCATGTGTGTATTTCTGTAGAGAAATCAGGGAATTCTGTAGCTCAGGTTTCCACAGAAGGCAAGCATGTCCCCCTGCATGTTTTATTTAGCTATTTAAGGACTGCGGCAGGAAAAAACCCACCTCCAGGGAAACTGAAGCAATGCACCTTTTACTGATGTTAAGTATTAGCAACATGTTGAAATTTGTGCAGCAGTACCACACTTCTTGCATGCAGTGTTTGAGCAAAAAAAAGGTTAATTGCGAGAAAACGTTGACTGAATTAACACCACAGAGTATGACATAATATACAACCCATAGAACTATCTTATATAGCATCAATTTTCTCCAAAGCAATTTAGCAATGTGGCAGACACTGATGGCACTGTTAGTTAAACCAAAATGCACAGAACACCGTTAACTTGCTTGTTCAGAGAAACAAAGCCTGAGGTACTTACCAGTCTAATAAACTGTACAAAACAATGACAGCATCATAAAGGAGGAAAAGTAAACTGCAGGTATAAGGTAACTAACTGAAAGCAAAGAGAGCTCAGATAACTGACATTAGAATTCATCAGAAAGAAAAGTGAAAAGACAGAGGTAATAAAACAACTAAGCCCTGGCTTAAGATAAGTGAAAAGAAAAAAAAATGTACTGAGATACAAAAATATGTAACACACTAAATGCTGCAGAGTTATTAATTATGTAAAATAAATAGAGCATAGTATACTGGTTACATTTGGTTACACTCCAGAAGTCTAGTTTTACTTTACCACTATTAAATACCACCACATACAATGTAAATTACATGAGTGCACACAACCACCAAAAGAAATAAATGTTGAAATGCTGTATTATTACCTTTATTTCTCTTTGCTCTACGGACTTTTCCCATATTTGTTGATCATATGCTCCAATCTAAAGAGAATACAGAAAAAATACCAACATTAGGATTTAAAAGACATTGATCAAACAAAATCAATCAACCTGCAATGACAGAAGCATGAAGCCAGCAGGTTATTTGCTTGGGGAGGCTTGTTTACAAAGGAATCTTTATCTTCTCCGCTCCATCTTGGCTGGACAGGATCTACCTAATCCGTACAGGAGTTGTGATACAGGGCAGAGGTGAGCCAGGCAGCCCCAGCCTCATCCCGGGCGTTGTGCAAGTCAGAGGACTGAGAAGACCACTCTCCCTCCCACTTCAGGTCAGGATTCCAGTCTCTGTACTGACAGAGAGCAGAACTATGGCAGCAACACTGACACGGTCTTTCAGTTAACTTTACAGGAATACCACGCATATGTAGCTGAACCCATACCTTCAATTAATTTATTCTTTTTTTAAACCATCTCCCTCTCTAATTCCCATTTCGTTCCACCCATTTTTACAGCTACACGGTCTTTAGTGTTATCTCTTCAGAGCACACAGCAACAAGATATATGGTCAAGCTGGTAATCAACTAGATTACAGGCCAGGGGAAACTCAAAGAATATCAGGAAACTGCCCTTTTCCCGCCAAAGCACTGAAGAAAACGTGTTCCTAGTAGACCTATTCCCAAATTTGTTCACTCTCATTTAGCTGCTAGTCTATTTATTCATGAAACTCTTCCAAATAACTTAGTTTTATTAAACCTGAGCAAGTTTTTGGTTAAAAAATTGAAATAAAAAGGAAGTGTTTTCTCCCAGGCTCTAACCTTACCTCAGTGTTGTAGAAAACTGTATTTGTGAGAGCAGAACCACAGACTGTTGAGCTTTAAACCCAGTCAGCAACTAGGCACTACACAGCAGCTCACACATAGCCCCAGAGCAGCTACTGTGAAGAAAATTAACTCTATCCCAGCCACAACCAGTGCACATTGGTCTTGCAAGCACTTATTAAAATCCTAGCACTAAGACCAGTTTCGATGGGTTCTGTCATTTTAAATAACCATCAATACAGGTAGCTATAGTTAACTTAAGAAATTACTGTGAACTTATTTATCCAACATAGAGAGTCACTCTATGACTGTCAGATATTTTGAAGAAGGGCAACCTTAAACTTCAGGAAATTCCTGTGTAAGATAGTGACAAGAACAACTCAATATATGAGACAACATATCCAAGTTTTGTAAGAAGTTATCAAAGATCATCAGTGCTTTGAACTCTGCATGAATAGTATTTCTAGGTAATATTCAGTAATGACCTGTTTTATTCTGGCAATTTGAAAGCCTTGCCATCCCAGCAGTTCTACCTCAACATATAGATCACGTGCACACACGTGTGCACACACGTGTGCACATACTGCTGGTATCTGGGGTTTGATTCAGATGACAAACTTTGAGCAGTTAAGTGCAGGATTACTTTTAGGTCATGAGGGAGAGACAGATGTGGTTCCTGAGATCCTTTACTAACATGCAGAGCTGATACAAGCAGCTCAGTCAGACACCTGACAGAGGCAAGAGGAACAACTCCCATTATTTGAGCAAATCTGCTCAAATTCAGTCTTACTGCAAGGGTATGACTCCTCCTTCCAGTTCACAACTGCAACAGACACAAAAGACCCAAGCACAAGTGCACACACCTTGTACCAGAAAACATTATTCTGATTTCTCTTTTATTATTTCAGCCCTCATTAATTTAGATGTTATAAAAGAAACAAAAAAAAGTAATTCTTGGTTAAAAGGATCTTTTAACCAAGGATCCAACATAAATGCAAAAACATACCCAGGGAAGCCAATAGGCAAACACATCCATAAACAAAGAAATCTAAAGGCATCTTTTGTACCTCTAAACCTCACCAAACATGAAAAAATACCAATAATAATTAAAAAATTTCTAATTTAGAGCAGTAAAGCTCAAAGCACATCTAAAATTCGAAGTGAGAACAGTAAACTGAATTACTGAATTGTCCTTTCTCAAATTTAAATATTTCCCACTCGCAAAAGCTAAACAATTCTATAGTTTGCTACTTTAAAACTTTGAGGAAAAAAACCAATGGCTTTTTGGTAATAATAAATACTTGACACCTCTCATTTGGAAAAAAAAAATGAGACTGAAAAATAACTAGGGAGTCAGGCACTGTACTGGGCAGAATTAAGCACTTACTACAATTAAAGTAATTAAACCAAAGGAAGTTTAACAGCTAACTCCACCTGGATAACAGCCAGCAATTAAAAAGTCAATATATTGACTCCACCCAGCATTTATAACTAATTGTTCTGGCTTTTTCTCTAAATACATTTCAAATGAATTTTCAGGCCTTCCTGGTTTTCATTAAATTTGCTAAGAAGAGCCCCAAGTGAAATTTTTGTGCTGCATAATATTGTGTCCTTCCCTTCCCACTTCAAAAAGAAATAAATTCTTTCTACAAGGACAGAGAAGGGGATGCAAGTCTGTGTCCCTCTCCATTATGCAAGAACCAAATGCGGAAGGAAGCCTTTGTACCAGTAAAGCTGCAAAGCAAACCCTATTCCTAATTCCATTCATAGCTGAAACTGGTTTAGAGTTGAAAGTCTTTAAAACAGCATTCTTCTTTTAGACAAATAACAGACCATTTTTTGAAGGAAGTCTGGGAAACACAGATCCCAGAAGACATCTGAGGCAAGGAAGCTGACTGATTAAAAATCCTACAAATATTCCTTTTCCCTCCCTAGGGAGCACAGCTTCCATCTCCACATAAAGACAAGAAGTAGGGATTTTGCCATTCACGTTTTTCTTTCAATGTTGCCCCATAAAGCAACTTTTCCAGCAGCAGGTAAAATAAAAGCATGAAAAGTACTTTAAAGGACATGGTCTTTGACAACTGTTTTATTGGAGGAGTGGATCTGTCCGATCACCTCTGATCAATTTTAGTTATTAAAATCTGAGCACAGGATTACTAAGTAAGGGCATACTGCTGCAAACCAAGAGGAGTTAGACAGAATTGCAGACAGCAAGTACCATTGCAATCTCTCACAATGTTTGGGGTTTCTTTTTTAATCTACCTAGTATCACCTCTTTGTGTTTTAACAAAGTTTTAGAAGCACTTCAGAGAGCAGGAATACATGCCCCTCAGCACATCAGATTCAGACCTGATACTCAAGTTCCCCTCTCGCCATCTGCATAGGCATCTCTCTATACTTCTCTTCCAAGTGTATCAGAGGAAAACACTTGAAAACAAAGCCATCATTATTAGCATACTGGATACTGGCACACTTCATTTACCACATTAAACAAAAATAGGTAGAACCAGTGCTACTGAAACAAGACAAGTAAAAAACACAGCCAATAATTTGTTTTCTCTCCCTTATGTCAGGAAAGCACATCTAGAGTTTGTGAAATTCTTGCAGAATTCACTGAGAGGTGTTTTTCATTTACAACAAACTAAAATATAACATATAATGATTACTAGAAATGCTAGACACCTGTATGAATTAAATGCAAGAACATAATTTGTGAGTGAATTGAAGAATGTAAATTAATATTAGCAAACCTTCCCAGTTTTAAATTATCAAGAGCACCAGTCAATTCCATCTTTGAAGAGTATTTGCAAAGTATTTACATTTGAATTCTGTTTCATTTTAAATCTAATGTAAATCTAAACCAAATGTAGGCTCTGGCTCTTGGCTATTCATGTAATTCTTTTCAATTGTACATACCTCCAGGACACTGAAAAGAAGCCTAGTATCTAGCAATGCCAAAGAAATTAAGGTCTAAAGGCAAAGAAAAGGAAGGATTAACCTTCCAGAGATAAGATCAGGTTGAAGAATTTAAATATACACAAAACTTGATCAAAGTAAGGTTTCCCTCAATATGCAACTGTCCCCAAGGCTCCTCCACAGGCATTCAAGTTTCCTTGTCTGGAACTGTTCCAAAATTAATGCCCTGATCAACTCCAGTACTTATACACTCCTGAACCCACCAGCTCTGCCTGGAGTCTCATTCCTTATAGTTGCAAGTTCTGCAGTATCCTTCAGAGAAAATTTAAAGTACGAAACACGAGACTCAAAAAAATTGTACAATTTTTACATATACAACTATAAGAAAGGCTTTTTAAATCTCTTCAAAACACAGTGTAAGACTGTTTGTCACTGACACATTCAATCTATCAGTCCAGTCTACAATTGGCAATAGACTTTTTTTTAAGCAAACTATACAACATAATATCCCAATTTAATCTGATTTTACACAGAAATTTATTCTAAGTTATTTCATGAAATATCTGATCCAAAAGGATCTGAAAATTGTACTCTATAGCATTTTTTTATTTAGTATGATTTGGCAGAAAATAAGTTAACAAAAAGTTGGATAACAAGCCTATCTTATCATTTTTAAATATATCTTTTATCGCCAAGAATCAACAGCAACACAACCCTGTTGTAGGAAACTTGTCGGTAATACATTACAGATATTAGAACTTGTGGAATAACCTGCCTGCAGCAGAAGTAGATAAACTAGCAGATGTTATTTTATATACTCTTAGTTTAAACTGTGCATCTCAGGCCTTCTCAATGCCCAGATTCTATCCAGTCTATCCAAATCGGTTACCTCTAAAGAGTTCAGTTCTCAAGACCCCATGCCTCAATAAATACCAAGGAAAGAAGATGAAAGGAATTCTGTTTCTTTACATATTTGCAGAACTAACAACCATTCTTCGAGTAGCTATAAAAATTTTTGGCATATAAGAGATTACATGCAAAGACTGACAACTGCAGCCACTCTTTTGCAATGGAAAAGCAGGGGTTTAGTATCCTAAATTAACTAAGCATAATAAACTTTCCAATATGTTTTCTTGAAAAAAAAAAGTTTTCTCACAAGTAATTAATTGCAAAAAAATTAACAAGTTGTCTGTGACTTGGCATGAGATATTAATCTATACAATTACACATTTGGTAAAACTAAACTCATCTGATAGAGCTGGCTCTTTACTGAAAGATTAAATAAATTTCAGACCCTTTTTAAGTGCAGACTTCTCATAATGTTTCCAGTTTTTAAGAGGTATGTGCACCTCTTGAAATTATCTAAAATAATTGCACATATTCCTTCCCAATTGAATACATCAGAAAGCACTTGATAACATTTTTTTATACACCTAAAATTTGTTTGGCACCTGTGCAGTTTGGTTTTAGAACATTCACAGCAATTAGCCTAAGTAAACAGTTAAGCTATTGAAATAAAAATTGCTGTGTTTTCAAACAAAGCCCAGTGGAAAGGGCTTTCACACTGCGTAATATTTCTTCCCAATACCTTTTTCATAACAAACCACATGTGCATCAAGATTGAATTTGAGCTTTGTGAATGACACTGATATTCGCTTTAAGCTAATGTAGTGATGGTATCAACCTGTAGCCCAATACTCACAAGGCCTTCTGATTCTAATGGAATTGATCAATATTTCAGGAGACATTTATAATTTATGACCACGCAGACTAGCAAAGATTATAATCCTAAGAATACATAGTATTTCCTGTTGGATCTTAAAACTTTAATGTTTATCAATAATGAAACCTGCGTGCTAAGCTTTGCTCTTTAAAACCTCTAAACACTTTTACAAGCCACATCACAATGGTATTACAAATCCAAAAGATAAAAGATACAAGATACAGAGTTTGGTAAAAAAAAAACAAAGTTGTTTCCTTGGACTGTGTACCAATGTAATTAAGAGTCTGACACCTTATTAAAACATTTAGTGCTAAAATATTACCTAATATGCTTTACTAACTTTTATAGTCCAACATTACTAAAATAGCTACATGATTTTATGTATCAAATCTAGTATTAAGATATCAATATATAAATAATTTCTATACATGTAATATTATGAATTTTAAAAATATATCTCATTTTCTCAAAACCCAGAATATGATTATGAAAAGTTATTTTAAACCCATTTATTTCTTACATTAACTGATCCCCACTGCAGCAAAGGCAATACTCTAGTAGCTCAGTAGTATAATTATCTCTGTTGAAGTAGATTTCTACTCTTAGGATGATTTGCTTTTTCAGGATGTTTTTCATTTTCAAGGGTGGTGGGTTTTTTGCAATTTTGTTTGTGGTGGATATGTGGACCAGGCAAGCTAAGCTAAGTCAAACTTAGCTAATAAACCACAGACAGAAATCACCACATAATAGTTGTACACTGTCTGATAAAAGCAAAGCATTCAGAAACTTTTAGTCAAATAGAAAAGAGTAATGGAGGAATTAAAGCTGTATATATTAGGGGTAGAATTTTGAATTTATAACTGCGGAATTATTACTTCTGATTAAAAAAAATTCCATGATTCTCCTGCCTTCTCCTGAAGGGAGGAGAATCATGGAATTTGGCCCCAGAAGGAAAGCTGAAACCAACTACTACTAAGTGTAAAATTAAGCAATTCGAAACTTTATTTATTCTTAACTATTTGAATTGCCAACTAATGACCCGCTTAAATTCTGGTAATAACTGCAGCAGCACTGTATTTACAGCCATTTCACTGAACACTAATTTTACCAAGGCTTACTTCAGAGACACTGTCCCTTTCAGAGTCCAATAATAGGTAATTAAACATTTATCAACTATGTATTAATAGTTTTTCTGGATTATTCTTTACAGATTAATTCTTGTTAACATCTGTCAGCTGTGCTTATTTATTGCCCTAATGGTTTACAGATTTTAGTGTACCTACTAAAAACAAGAAACCATTTGCAAGTTAAATTAAATGAGAATACAGGAATAACCAGCACCTACTCTAAGCCATGTCCTAGTGACATGAACTGGACAACAGGGGTAACTTTGGGTACCATTTCTTTGGCCTTACACGGACTACAGAGCAAAACCTAAAAAGAGGCACAAACTGAATGTGATTCCATTTCCGTAATTAATGGCAATTAAGCACGATCTCATATGATAATGTTTACCTATCTTCAAATTTCAAACTAAATTCTTCATGGAATCGCAGAGATTGGAACCTCCAGGGGTCATGTAACCCAACCTCCTGCACAAAGCCCAACCTCCTGCACAAAGCAGGTCCAGTTACATCGAGTGGCTCCAGGACTTAACCAGTAGAGTTCCAAACCTCTCCAAAGATCAGACATTTCACAGCCTCTTTGGGGTCCTGTCTCAATGCCTGGCAAACCTCACCTTACAGGTTTTTATCCTTATACCTAATCAGAATTTCCCACTTTTCAGCTTGTGTTTATTGTTTCCCCTGCAATCCCTGTGCAGCTCTGACAAGAGCCTAGTTCCATCCTCTCCATGGTCTCCAAAGCAGGAGATGCTATAGCAGTGAAGTGCTCCCTTTTGCCCTCTCTTATTCAGACTGAGCTAACCAAGATCTCTCAAACTCTCTGCACATCACACAGTTCAGCCTTGTAACAACCTTGGTGACCCTCCATTGGGCTTGGCAAGGAATGTCAATGCCTTTCTTGTACCACTCAGCCCAAAGCTGGACACAGCATCCTAAATGCTGTCTCATATGAGCTGAACAGAAGGGAATAATCCTTTTCCTTGGTCCACTGGCCACACTATTGCTAACAACACCCAGTTACTTTCCAAGTGTTAAGGATTTAAGACCTCTGTAATTTTTTTTTTTTTCACAATAATGTACTCGCACAAAACAAAACAGTCTCAAGATGTAACTGTGGCAGTCTCATTATTCAGGATAATTCCATGAATTGCTGGAAATCCAGCAATTTTACCAGTGTTGTAACCAGGATTTTAAAACAGTGTTGCCCTTACGTCCCTGATCATTTCCACTTCCCATAGCACATTTTCCTTGTGCCACTGCACCCATCTGGGTGGCTGGAAGATCAATCAAATCAGTCAGGAAGAGAAAAGAAAATGTTATATTATAGTTTGACAAGGCCTAATGATACAATTTAAGAATCAGAAAACTCCTCTCAAGATAGAGGGATTTCATCTTATTGCTCCCCCATTAGAGAGTTCAGCTCCTTATAGATTCACAGTCTTAGTTTTAACTGGATTGGTTCCCTGACCAAATTCACTACGTAAATGTACAAACTCTGTGGGAAGGCAAAACAGGCATGGGAGCCTACAGGCAGGCAAACTGCAAGCCTGCTTAGTTCAGCCACAGCACCGATTTGAGTGATCTTTTCTGCAAGATTCAGAATCTGAAGTTTTGTCTGACCTAACAAGACACTGAAGGCAAACCCCCATTAGGTCAGGTGACTACTTGAGTACTGAATCCCAGCACTATGTGGAAGGAAACTATCTAAATATACGTTTTCTTCCTCAGTGCTTTCACAAATACCAGCTCCCACACTGGTCAGGTTTTGGCACTTGAGGGCGGACCTTTTCAAAACAACACAGTTTCAGCTTCAAAGTTTTAGGTAAAATAGCTACACAGCCTGTCCATTTGGCAAAAACTGCCTTTGGTATCAGGGTCACTAATGCATCACATGAATTCAGTGACAGGAAGGAAATCAGGTGGTTTCAAGGAATGGCATAATTTCTGTTTTATTTCCTCCTTTATTAACTTTATTAACAGAGAGACTGTCTGAGCAGCCAGGGATCAGGTTAGGAAAGCTAAAGCCTTGACAGAATTCAACTTGACCAGGGACATCCAGGGCAACAAAAAATAGCTTCTTCGGATTTCTTGATGATAAAGGGAATACTAGGAAAAATATGGGCCCTCCCTGGAAGGAAACGGAAGACCTGGTTACCCAGCACATGGAGAAGGTCAACGTCCTCAACATTTTTGCCTCAGACTTCACTACCCAGTGCTCCAAGTTGCAACCTGGTCTGGTGGGAGGTGTCCCTGCCCATGGGGAGGACTGGAATGAGATGAACTTCAGGGTCCTTTCCAGCCCAGGCCATTCTATGATTCTACGAATATAAATTGGCAAGTATAATCTTGGGCTAATGAGCTGGAAAACACTGAGCATTACAGCTCTTAAAGCAACGCCATTAGAACTCTCATTTTGCCCTTTAAAAATATGAGAGAGGAAACATCTCATTTGTTTTATGGTGCCCTTTAACAGCTGTACTCAAGGGACACCCAAAACAGCAGAAAGCTGCATTGGCAAAGTCAACTGATAAGCAATCAGATGCAGGAGTCAGCTTCAATTCATTAAGTTCCATTTTGCCTTCCCATACAACCATCCCCAAGAGAAGGAACAACATAATTGTACAAATTTGTTGACAATATTGCAGGAGAGAAAGGTCTCCATTTTAGCAGCAAGGCTGTTAAGGTAAATTTACATACAGCCTCCAAACTGGAAACAAGACCAACAATTCCATGTCTACTCTTATCTGTAAAACTTGAAAGTATTGTAAGAAATAAATGCAAAAAGTTACAAGTAATAGATGCAATATTTTAAATTATTAAGAAATTTATTATTTTTAACATCCATTACTGTTACTGAGGCAACACTTCAAGTACGCATAAAGTATCCATATCATACAAAAGACATACCACCAGATACTGAAATTGTGTCAAATTTGTGGGGGTGTCAGATTTTTTCAGAGGAAACATTATGATGGTTTCTCTGTAAAATTAATCCATTACAAAGCTGAAGCAAATTCAGTATTCTGGTAAATACACTTAATCCTAAGGATATTAACTAACGAAATGCATCTATGTAAGTAGTAGCTTGGTAGCTGCCTGGAATCCTTCCAGAGAGCAATGCAGACAACCCTGCCACTCCCTTTTATTGCAAGAACCAGGGCAGCTCCAAGGGCTGAAAACAAGCCAGACAAACCCTGCGTGACACACGAGGATCTCAGCGCTGTGCTGAGTAGTGCAATCAGAAACACAGCAGAGGTTTAATTTATCTTACCTACAGAGCCAACCTGTATCTAGCAGATTTCATGCCTTGCAAAAGTATTTGTACCAGCTGGGAAATGCAATCACTGGAAGCACTAAAGCTCTGTCCGTGCAATCTTGTATCTCAAATAAGAAGCTGCTATAATACATTGAAATCTTACAATCCAACTTAAAACAACTCAGAATTGATTACTGTATTTTTACAAGACAGTAATCAAGAGCTCCAGTGCACTAAAAACAGAGTAAGTCTATTGCCACAACAAAAAACAAGTTTACATAATAAAAGGTCTGACCTTTTAAACAATTAAGAGTATTACTAAATCATCCTCGTGTGAGGAGCTCAATTTCAGACAATAGTATGAGTCATGAATAAACATGCTGTTTGCAAAACTTGCCTAAAGTAGGGTTGGAAGAGCTTAATTGCTTAACTCTTTCCATTAAAGGAATATAAAAATGTCTCTTGTTTGAGAAACCAACAGACCTCTGAAACTCAGTAGAGAGACACATAAATATATCAAAAAATACATTAAAATTTAAAACTAAGAAACAAAAGGAGCAAGCTCAATATTTCTTACACAACCTCAACCTACTTAAATACTTCTTAGTCATGTATGACTAGAAATACCAGAAGTTCTTCATGTTACTTTTTAGGGCATTCATACACCAATTTATCAATCTGAAAATACCTCCCCAAAACAATTTATTTTCTCATTTTATCACACAGGCAAATCATACCAATTTGATCAATATTGACTGCAACCTCGGTTCTCTCTTGCCCCAGAAACAAACTTCTACTGCCAGAATGTGCTAAGTTTTGATCCCTCCCCACTTTCAGTTCCAGTTACTGTTGAGATGAATCAGGAGATCTAAAAGACAAGGCAAGTGGGACAACTCTGACAACTAAAATAAAGACTGAAATAAAAATGTAAAACTCTAAACAACCACAGAGTTCAGTAGTTTGCCATCATAGCAACCCTATAATAAAATTTATCAGAAAGGGAAAAAAAAAAGTCTGCTATCAACTAAACACCAGCACAGCTTTTCCTGTTGCCCAAATTGAAATCTTTGGGGAAAATGACAAATCCATGCGAAAAATAAATACTGTGCCATGTAAGAAATGAATACATAAGTAAATAAATAAAAAGACCCTGGGTAAAAGAGTCTAGATACTCCCAGGAACAGATCACACCACACTACAAAGTCAGAGAACCCCTTGGCTTTGTCAGCCTGATCCAGGAGAACCCTCAATACGTGGTACCTAAGAAATTATAATCTAATTAGCATGAACATTTGCATGAGATGCAACTTTTCTGCCATACAGCCATTTGTCTCATAACATTCCACTTCCTCATACTGAAAGCAGCACAACTTGCTCATTTGGCAGAACCAGTCCACGTGTGGATTGCAATTAAATTTTGTTCACACCAGGGAAAATACTGGCACCTGGTTTATGCAAGATCTTATCCCTCCTGAAGATATCTCAGTTTTTCACAAAGTAACAGAAGTCACCTCATCACTACTCCTTTCCATAAAGGCACCATGAAATTTCTGATCAACGAGACCTCTGTAGAAGTCCACAGAGATTTGCAGCAGAAATATTGTTGTTGCTATGAACTAAAAAAATGGAAATGTGTGTGAAATCACTGGAAAACATGACAGAACAATGATTAAAAGAATGATCTGTACTGATAAAGAGTAATCCTGTTGGGAGCAGTGCCCTGGGAAAAGTAAAATTGAGGAATGTGTTGTTTATATCTAGACCAGAAGGCCTGCCCTCTCACAGTACAGTGACTCTCACAGTACAGTGACAGATCACAGTACAGTGACTCTTCAGAAGAAGATCCTGCCTTTCTAACACCAGGAGGATGGAAAGTTGGAGCATATCACATATGGCATTTCTTTTCCTGTATGACCAAAAGGAAAAGAGACACGTATTAAAAAAAAAAAAAAAAAAAAAAAAAGCCAAAAAAACCCCCCAGGTAATAAGCATGAACTTCATTTAAGATCTAGAGTTACAGGTTCTTTCTTGCATCAAAGGACCTTTTATACATATAAAGCTGAATACCATAAAAGATCTGTCCAAGGACATCATCACCAATGAAAACAACCTCAGAGACACGAAAACAACCTCAGAGACCTGACATCCAGCATCTCTTTCACTGCACAAAGGAGGTCCTGGCCAGACCAAATGCACACACAGCTTGGTGCTTGGAAGTACTATCATTATTCTGATACCACTGTACTGCGAGTGAATCAAATTTATGAGAGAATGAGTGCAAGTGGGTAAAATGAGAATGGTTCCCCCCTTCCATGAGATCCTGCCTTTAAAAAATGGGATTGGACCTACAAGCAAGAAACTGTTCAAAGCCACAGTGTACTTCCACTGATATTTTTTACAAAAATACTCTTTGTAAAGCTTAAATAAGAGAAAGAGTACACAGTACAAAAAAAAAAAAATCCTTATTAAATTGTGAATTATTTTCACATTTTTCAATATGTAGTTGAACGATTGCTATAAATTAAGTCAGCAAAATTAATTTTTCTGCTTTTTCAACCGTACATTTAATTTACAGTTGTAAAAACCTCAGCAAAGCATACCAGTATTGTCTTATTTCTAGAAATTAACTGTTTCTGTGTAGAAGTTAACAAGAATTTCTGTTTTGAAGACCATTGCCATCCTTCAGCCCAAGGAGAACAATAACTCACAGAAACTTATTAAACCACTGACAGCCAAGAAAAGAAAATAATCATCACACCTTATTTATGTCCTTAGTAAAGATGCACCTCTCAAAGTTTAGCAAATTTTTCAGCTTTTTAAAAGCAATTTAACTGAATAAGCCAACTGGCATATTAATGTCGAGGATATGATCAATGGGAAATAATAAATTAGAAAGAGATATCAACATTTCTATGTGCAAACATGAATCAAAAGATACAGTAATTAGGCAATATTGTAATTATCTGTATCTCCAAATGAGAGATTTTTCTCTCCTCTCCCCCCCCCCCGCTACTTTTTTTCCTAACGAACTTCTAAAAATCCCTACCTATCTCTGTTGGTTATGGATTACACCATTTTTTGTTGCTGACAGAAAATACATTTCAATTCTTACTTTCTACTTAAATACAAGGATTCTTTGCTGAGCTATGGAAACCACATACTCCTGTACATTAATTAACACTCTACTAAGAATGAAAATTTTCTTTCCTTTTTCCCACAGCACAAGTAACCTAGGGAGTAAGGAGTTTTCAGCATAGACCAAAAGCTGTTTCATTTCATTAGATACAGTCACTAAATACTTGTTGAGTTTGGAAGTAGAGTTTCAAGCTACTTGCTCTCATACAATGCTAGCAAGCAATGCAGAAATATTTTACATTTGTTATACATTACACATAAGCACAGTAAGCCACCATAAAAAAAAAAAAAAAATCTTACCTTCTTCTGGTACCAAACTATAGCATCAGTTACTTTGGACGCCATTTATTCCACTGAATTCACAGAGTCATTTTAGGCTGTTGACAGAAAGAGACAGAAATTTACTTCCACCTTCCACGTGAAGGGTAAGACAGGGAATGTAGAAACACTCCCATTACCTGCAAAGCACTGAACAGCTGTGTTTCCTTTTACTAAGAGTTTGGGGTTTCTCCTCTAAGCAAACAAAAAACTACAAATCTGCTGCTACAGGACATCAGAAGCCTCAGTTTTGTCCTTCCTTCACAGTAGAACACAGGCTGCACAGAGATGATCTGTCATTGTCTCACAAGAACCTCATGAGAATTATATTACATGCCTCTTTTTTTCCTGATAAATTAAGCAACCTATAGTTATTAGCCCAGTACAGTATTCTGAAGTCCAGGAATAATTATGTTATAAAACGTAAGAAAAATTCATACAGACTATATATGTTTGGGAAAAACATACAGACCATATATATGTTGGGGAAAAAAAATCAGTGCTAGAACTTCACTAGTCATAAAATTAATATCCTCACGAAAACAATAGAACAAAACTAAGTCAAAAGGAGAAAACCAAGGAAGAGAAGCATGTTTTACTCTAATGGTAACAAATAGCAATAGCATTAATTAATCTTTGATGTCACTGTCATTAGTTTTCAATGTGGAAAAAAACTAAAAGCCAAACTTCCAACCTACATAAAACATTTGTACCTTGAAAATTAAGTTTTCTTTCATGCAATAAATCAGCCAGAGTTAATTCAGGAAAAAAAAGGAGAAAATAAACATAAAAAGCCTTCAGGTCACGACTCTCTCACAGTGGGGAGCCCAGAACTGGACTCAGCACCCCAGGTTGGCCTCACTGATGGCAAGAAGAAGGAGGGGTAGCTTAGCCACCAACCACCAAACTATGCCTCAAAATTGGCCTCTCAGAAAAAACAGAAAAACAAACAAACAAACAAAAAAAACCAACACACACACACCACCAAACCACTAAACACAGAATTCTGGGTTTATTTCTGATAAAAATATCACTCTCATAACATTGTCAATAATATTATGACCTATATTTCTTCACTGAATGGAAACAGGAATTAACAACTCGTAGGCAGTTTTTATAGTGAAAGATTAAATGTGATCTTTATCTTTCTCTTTGATTTCAAGACATTTGTTTACAGCTTTCGCACAGATAAGAAAAGTAAAATAAAATGCAAGATCCAAGAAATGGAATGGAAATCAAAACTGTGCAATAAATTAACATAAGTGTCTTTATGAAACGCCTAAGCATTAGAGCAACTCATGACACTTTATTATATGTTGTTCATCACCGAAAATTTCAGGTTTTTCCTCTTTTTAAAGTAGATATTAGATTACTTGATCATACCAGCTGTTAGTATAAAAATCACAAATACTCCGTCTACAAAAACCCTTTCAACACAGCCATCTGCCAAGACATTTTTTGGAAAGAAAAATGGGCAAAATGTCCAGCCCGCAGCTGGATAAAACCACCATGCCATGCACGAGCAATTGGCTCACAGTTTGGGCACAAAGAGTTATAGTGAATGGGTTCATATCAGACCAGCAATGGGTCACTAGTGGGGTTCCACAGAGCTCCATCTTAGGCCCAGTTCTCTGCAACACCTCCATAAACAACGTGGACTCCAATATCTTTTATACAACTTCAGACAGAGTTACAACCCAAGAGAAAGAAATGTCTCAGAGAGCTTAGACTGTCACTGCAAATTTCAGAAATATCAGAACACTGACGATTGGTGCAACTGAGCAAACAAACACCACAATTTTCCCACTGTTGATAATATCATCATGTAAGTCACATCAAGTCAGCTAAAGCTGGCAGCCATGACTGTGTCAACAGCTGTAATTGTCCCTTATTTGTTTCTGATAATAGAGTCTGTTTTTTCTAAAAGCAACTATCAATTACTAAGAATTCATTGGCACAATAAATATAAAAATATTTATATCGCTTAAAGCAAGAAGTCCAACAGAGGCTTTGATATAACCTGGCATATCACATAGACTGGTCACCCGTCTTTCTCACACATACAAAGCTTACAAGAGGATTTGCTTTCCTGTCTGAAAACCTGTTCAATTAAACTTAAATTTAAAATCCTTTGCTACATTGGACTAGAGACTCAAAGTGACACAAAACCCTTCCCCACATACACAAAGTCTTCACATGCGTGACCTAAATCACCACGGCTCAGGGTCACACCTGCACCCTTGCCTTCCCATCCTTTGAGTCTTGAAGGATCTATAACTCCTTCTCCTTTCTCTTAAACCAACATCCCCTCTCACACATAAAATACCCTGCTTTCTGCCACCATAGTCACAGGATGAGAAAAAGGTTGGAGTAACTCATTATCAGCAGTAAAGAACTGCTGAACCGGCATAGAAACCTTTCCCTCAATAGCTACATTAACTTGATGTCTCTCTCCAAGGTCAATGATTTTTCAGGAAACCAAGGTTAACTCATGAATCCAAGACTTCAAACTGTGCCAAATATGGCTAAAATTGGATAAGCCACTTTAAAGGCAGTAACCTTTGTTTGCAGTAGTTTTCCAACTCACTCAAAAATCTTTTGCCTCAAGAAACAATTACATCACAAAATTATAAGCCAAGTATAATGAAGCAGTTTTACTTGATTTCTATCAACAAATGTGTTATTTAGATTATCCATGGTTTTCGTATTTTCAAGAAACTCTGTACATTAAATCCTCCGTAGAGTCTATTTTGGTGGCATTTAAAGCAGATTTGCATACACATTTGCATAAACAAATGCAAATATGATGCTTACAAAAGTAAATATGACAAAATCATGGGATGGATGTCTCAAAACAGTGTGTGCTAAGTAAAAATACCTCTACAAGGAAATATCACATGCTTTCTTCAAGAGATACACAACTATTTCTGAGACAACACTGTAATGAAAGGTGAAAAAGCTTATTTAATTATTTCTATATTTCTAGGCACTGTTCTGGCTGCAGAGCCTTGGATTTGTCTGTGGTTTGATTTTTTGGTTTGTCTTTTGGTTTTGGGGGGTTTAGGGAGGTGAAGTGAGACTTTATGAGTTTAATAGACTCAGCCTGAAGCTAGCTTATCTGGATGAGAAATGGATGGTAACAATTCAAGGCCCTTAAGCTGCAGCCCTGGCTCTGACCCTGCATCTGCCCACAGCTCACCGAGCACTTCAGATTGGAGACAAAGTATCGCAGCAATTTCAGAACTCTGCGTATTTATTACAGGTTCATCTGTCATTCACAGCTGACAGTTCATATTGATCCTGAAATCAGCCTGTACAAGCCATGCACATCAGTATCAACCGGGTAAAAATGAACAAGTCAAAGCAGCTGACAGACATGCACAAGCACTACAGAGCACTGCCTGTTCTTCTGCCTGGTTCTCCTCCCATCCTCTCTGGACCCATCCATCTTTTCCGTGTTCTGTGTTGAATATTGGCATCTGGGACAGGGACCAGCTTTAGCACTCAGTTGTATAATGTCCTCTGCAGAGTAACTACCGCAAGATTAACTTAACCTTAACTAGCTGGAGACTTAATAGCAGCACAAAAAATACTCCCAACTTCAGAGATTAGACAGAGCATCCAAATATAAAAGCTTGATCACAACATCTCTGTAACATTCAACAGAGCTGTTCATTACACTTCCATCAAACTCACAGTTAATGCTATGAATAACAAGCAATATTTTTTAATCAAAACTTCATTACTTCCTTAAAGGTAAAAGCGGATTATCTAGTTCTAGCGATCCCTATTCAGAAGTGGGGTTTCTTAGCTATTTCCAGTTTCAGGGCATAATCATATTCCATTTTAAGTACACACTACACCCCACAATCAATTGAGCAGTTTCTCAAAGGCCACAGAAATCTATATTTAGATGCGTTCAGGTAGCTAAATGCATAGAGCACTGCAGTGCTTATTGTGTAAGAAAAGATTTAAATAAATTCAAAGTAAGTATATTTAGAAATTTTACTCATATCCTCAGGGTTTTGGCAACCCTAGTCAGACAAATGTATATATTTCTAAATGACAGTCTACAGTAAATGAAAGCAATCTGAATTCTGACACGAGTCCAGAATAAAACTGCGTTCCATGTAGTGACAAAGAAAAAAAATGACAATTTTTTGAAGAATATACAAATCTAAGCAGTGTCAACTAGCTTAATTAAAAATTAAATTACTAACTAAAAATACAAAACAAGCAAGGACACATAGGCAAATAGTTCTTTCCTTGCCTGTAAACACTGTGAATCACTAAGTATTTCAAGGAACCTGTCTCCTCTACAACAATCCCAACCTGAATGGTCAGGATACCATCCAGCTGTTGAGTCAAGACTTGAATGTCCTTCTCTACTCATTATGATCATGGAATGATGAAGCGATCAATTTGGCACGTTCACTATACATCACCAGGAGTAAAATTGCAAATCTGTGGTATTTGTCTCAAATGTTTTTTAAAAACACCACTGATTTTTATTACCTTCAGAAGAACTTACGTTCACAGCAAATTAAAGGCGGTTTTAAAAAGGTTGTTACATAAAGCCGCGAGAATACTAGAAGATGGTTTCAATTGCTCTCCATGATAGACCTTTTTTACCATTATTAGATCCTCCATATTACAGTTTCACAATTACAGGCATAATTTCACTAAGATTCCCTGGTGTGCAGAGTAAGAAAAGACAACAAATCAGAATAGTAAAGCCCATGGCCTAAACTACTAATTTTGTAGGAACATTTGTATCACACAAACTCTCTTAAAACATTACACCTGCTCCTGCACAGCTAGAAAATAACTTTAATGACATAAAAAACCTCACTTTCCAGGTTCAACATCAAAATACAAGTTAACATTATCATCAGATTGCCGACATTATTTGGTACTTTAAGTTAATTTTAAATGAGCCCAATAAACAGCTTAGTCACATTAGGCATCCGCTGTTGACTGAAAAGCTGCTTCTGCCATGACCAAGGTACCAAACCAAGGCAGGTATCAGTGTAATGCAGATACAGCACTAAACTCACCACGAGTCATCCTTCCCACACTCAAATCCAGGGGAGTTCTGCCACTGCCACAAAGAACGGGGTTAAACCTTGAAGCAATGTTCCAAAGGAAGCATTCTTTTTCATGTGCATTACAAGTAAACTATTAAACCTACATTTCCTATTTGAAGGGGAACATCAAATACTACGTGATGCACTCAGTGTTCTTTTTAAGTACTTTATCTATGCATCCGTTCTGAAAAGAGCATTTCAGAAATGCAAATTGTATACAACCAAATGAGAAACTTGTCACTCCCAAGTTCGCACCTTTCAGTGGAAGTTTTACCATATTCCGTTCAGCTAGCCTCAAGAAAACCTGAAGCAGGTAAAAGGGAAGGAAAAAGTAAAGTTAAATTAAAAAAAAATAAAAGAAAAAACCAGACACTGCTAACTTAAGGACTGTATCCAGCAACCAGCATGAAAAGTACTCTTGCTGCCATGCCTGCCAAGCCCCCCCAAGTTGCTGTCTTGCAATCTAAGGTCATAATAGTTTGTAAATAAAGAGGAATTAACATACTTGCTTTCCCCAAGGAACAACAACTCTACTAAAACTGGATACCAGCATTCCTAACAAAAAACCAACAAAAAACCAACAAAACCACTGAAAACCCAAAATACAATCCCCCCCAAACAACAGATAAAAAAAAAATTGAACATCTCTAGATGTATATTTGGGGAATTTTTTGTTTGTTTGAGGAGTTTATCAGGCCAACAGCATCAACAACAAAATATGAATCAGTGTCTATGCTGGCTGCTGTGTAACAAGTCCTGTACTTTTTGAACAGAGATGTACCAAACATGTCTCATATACCATGACACATACAGAGACTTGGCAGCATGTCCATGCCTGCCTGTGCCTCCAGTAAAATGTCAGGGACTGAAAAACTGATACTTTCTCAGGCCTCTGTATTCTGCCCACAAACCACTGCATCTGATTCCACTTCTGCCACTGCACATTTATTCTTCCTTATAAGCTCATGCCCTTTATCACTTACCAGCCCAGACAGGAAGATCTCACAGATGTAGCACAGAGCTTGTAGTGAGAAACAGTTTTCAAATTCTGATGGGAAGTAGGCTCAGCTTAGCCATCTTCACTTCCACAGCAAACACGCCAACACTTGAAGCAAGAAAGTACCACAGAAAATAACTGTCTCCCAAGGAATACTTGTTTTGCCAGAGAATTACACAACTGTCTGAAATAGCAACAAAATGTTGACTATCAGGATTTCTGAGATTTATTTCAGGTTCTGGTAGAAGAACATTGCGTGTTGCAGCCATTTCTGGAATCTATGCCCTCAGCCTTAAGGTCTGTGCAAGTTTCCTAATTTTGTTACATAACTGGCCCATGGCTCCATTTGAAGTGACATGACACAATCTCATAGATCCCTTACTCATAAAAATAGGGGGGAAGGACTCTTCTACAGAGAAATCCAGGATTCTACACCTCTCATAATTTACCCTTGAGCCGGTTGAAGTATTCATAAATTAGCAAAAAGCTTCTACTATTTAAACATAATCTACCATTTAAAAAAGTAGACAAATCCAAACCCTTAAAGGAAACTATAATCAAAGTAATTTTGCTTATCTTCTATAAGAGACATTAGTTTCAAAATTCCCATTAATCCAAATACAGTAATTTCTGCTAGCACGATAGATCCAAAAGCTGTTTCTGAAAATACTGTATCTTTTAAAAAAAATTAAATTAAACACAGTATATGGTCAATCTTGAGTTCTGTTCTATTTAATTCCTGGGGTTTTTGTACTAAATACCATACACATACATACATATCCTACTAAACATTTGCAAACTTGTACTGAGAAATCCTTGAAATATTGCAGGGATTTGCTCTTACAGCTGTCATAACTTTATTAAAGAATAGAATATCTATACACACCAAGTTTTTAATTTATATATACAGCCACTTTAACAAATACTTGAAAAAAACAACAAAACAAATACAGTATCCACCTTGAAATAAAATACTAGGCTCCTTTTCTCCTTCATGTGATTCTAAACACAATAAATCTTGCTCACTGGAAATTCTGACTTGTGTTTAGGATGGCTTGTTTATCTGTCACCAGGCACTGCACAGCAGAGTTGTGGCTTCTCAATGACTACAGTCAGGAAGCTGAAAACCACTCCTAAATCACCAAGTTTGCATCATGTTCTACAAATAGTTACCCAGCAAGTTTTTGAAGCAGCTGAGGCATGAAGTGGTTGAGCTGTCAGAAAAAGCTGCTGTCTCTTGTAACAGTCACTGTTCTGCAGGAACACAGTAGCAAATGCTGGATCTCTATTCTTTAAAAAGTCTCTGGAGCGATCCAAGCAAGGAATTGCAGAGTAACAAGCCTTACAAGTGTATCTGGCAAGATCCTCAAAACAATCATTAAAAATGGAACACCATTATACCCTAAAGACTATCTGATAGGGTCTAATCAGCAGTTTCTGCAGAGGAAGATCATGTCTCAGTCTATCAGTATTTCTGAACATGTCAAACTAACTGATAAACACGAGCAAGTGATAGAACATACGTGGACTTTCAAAGAGCCTTTGGAAAGATGTCAAAGACTTCTAAATAGACCGATGTCTATGAAAAGCAAACATTGCCACAGATCAAAACCAGCCAGAAACACTGAACAAAATTTGGAGTCAACCTTCTTCACTGCCATGGGTTAACTGGATAATGAAGATTAACAGCAGCATCCAGACTGCATAAAGTGGCCTAGTGATCACCGGTTCCGATGCCCAGGAGCTCCTTGGATCACCCATCACTGGCCTGTAGCTCTTCCATTCAGTGCCAGTCCAAGGCAAAGTGCACACAAATCCCTGTTCTCCTTCCCATAGAAGCATCCTAATCCCGAAACTAAACTCAGACTAAATCTTCCTAGTCTGGTCTCTATGTTCCACCAGCCTTCATGTGCTTGAGTGCTCCATAGTGACAGAGGCAGACACTCGGGGCCTCATCCAGCATACACATGCCCTAGTGGCCACCTCTTTCTCAAGGTCTCATGTTAAAGGATGAGAGCATCCAGAAATCACAGCTTCCAACTCTCTAAGTATGCCAACCATCAGACTTTTACTAGAAATACAAACACAGACACTCATCACACCGCTGCTTCATTGGGCGCTGACAGCTAAGGGTGGCTTACAAATAAATTGAGATGCCCCACATTCCTTCTGGCTTCCAGAACTCTGAAGAGGGAACTTCCAGCAGAAGCACTCACTCCCTAAAGATGTGTAAGGTCCACACAACTGATGGCGAAGGTGAGAATGGCCTAGTAAGGCTTCACAAGGGTTTTAACCACTCTAAGCAGTACCACCACAGTCACTACCCCTCCTCAGTCACCAGCTCCCACTCCTCTTTCTACCAGCATCAGAGCCCATCACACAGCAGACAGCTGTACCATTAACACTGTTAATCTGGACTAATTAAGACTATTTCCCCCCTCCTATTTGGACCAATAGACTAGCGTTTCTATAAAGTACTGCCTAAATTAAGTCCTGAAACAGAGTCCTGTCCTATTATTCCAAATTTTAAGCCTCTGTAAATATGTCCAGCAACTTGCTGTATTTATCTTTTACATTTAAGGGAAGAAAACCTGAAGTAGTAACATTTCTAGATAACAATTAATCTTAAATTGGCAAAGCTTAAGAATACAGATTAACTTTTACAATGAACAGGTAACAAAAAAATCAACCATGTCAATGTTATCTATAAGTGTTATATGTTACATATGTTATATGCATACCACTCAAAGCTTTAAAAACAGGTATCTCAAATCCAGAAAGGAACTTTGGCACCTCAGGGAGCTCTTCCATCCAATATACTACAGTCAGAAGAACACAGAGACAGTTGAATAAATGAGGAATGACAAGGAAAACACTGCAGTACAGCTCTGTTGGTTGGTTGCACAACCTGATTTGAAACATACATATTTTATTGGAAGAAGAATACTAAAATAATGAGGGAGGTGTTCTGAGAAGGGCTATGAATTGCCAATCACTTAAAAGACTCTCCTGTTGAAACAGGCAAGCATGAACAGGGAAAAAAAGGAATTATAATAGATGAAATGAGACGTTAAGAAATATACAGAAAATCCAGTCAAGAAAACAACAGCTTTCAATAATACAGGGAACTTCATTCATTAATTGAGCTGAGAGGATAGCAAAGCCAAATTTTTAACAGAGAAATATTATATTACAACACATAATTGGACTGTTAAAGTCAGTACCACAGGAAGTCATTGAAGCCAAGACTTTACTCCCATTCGAAAAGAAAGCAGCTATTTAAACACACATTAACAAGAAGCGAGGAAAAAGAATCAACACAGAGCTGAGGGAATCTCAAGCTTCATGACCCAGGATGCAAGAAAACATCCAAAGAGATGACTGGGCTGTATTTGGCCATACAAACACTCCCCTTAACTCGACCCCTCCACGGCCAGAAGCCAATACCAAGGAGAGCGTGTGAGCAACACATAGAACAAACTGTCCCTCAGACAGATCAACATGAAGAGTGTTCAGCTGCCAAGACAGCATCTGCCAACCACCTAAACCCCAAAAGCATCTGGCGCTGGCCAACTTCCAAAATGCAAGGCTTGCACGATTTCATATTTGATGTGATATTGCTTTAATGTCTTCTCCCACTTTGCAATTGCATTTTATTTTTTAAGAAAAGAGCAACAAATTATTTGCAAATGAGAGTTCAAACCAATGCTTGGACTCATTCCAGGAAGCCATCTAGGCTCTCTGGAGTATGTCTACCAAGACCACCTTAAATGAGCAAAGAATTAAATGCTGAACATTACATGTTTCACTTAAAGAGTATTCCCAGTGGAAAACAAATTTGGAAAAAGATCCCCTTTACATGTGTAAATTAAGAAATAAGAGGAACTCTCTGAAATCCTTCCCTTCAACTATAAAAAAAACCCCACACCACATACACAAGCTGTATTTCCAAATTTTTTGACAATATAATGGCTATCTCTATATATATGTACATGTTTGCTCTAACTTTGAAGCTGCTCTGAGATGAGGTTGGACAAGACTGATGACTTCCAATGACCCCTTTCAACTAAATTATTCTATGATTACATGTAGAGCATACCCAAACATTACACAGCAATACATTATAGCCCTAATTACTATTTTTATCTCTACACACAATTTATTAAGCTCTTTGTGTTCTCCTTACAAATTTGAATATGATTTCTACGAGCAGTTTACCATTTCCTATGCACTCAGAAAGGACTTTATGAATAACATTACAGTAAACTCAAGGGAGAAAACATGATAATTAAAGCTTTCAAAGTCTTATTTTTCACACCACCACCTATCTTTGCGTAAGTGGTGGTCAACCGTCCTTGACCAGTCAGAGGGAGCAGTACCCCTGACAGAGGTACCCCAAGAGTTTTGTTTTGTTTCCTTCCTACAACAACAACAAAAAAATTACAGAAAAAACAGGCCTACCTTGCCCTGTGAGCAGAAGCAATTAAGTCTGTCTGTTTTTACCAGTGTCCCGCGGCTCCCTATTGTCCTGCTCCACCTCACCCATCATTGTTTTCCTGCCCCCCACCCATCTTAACAACCATCCCAACTATTTGGCTGCTCCAGTACCAGCAGGCACCATGATGGCTCAGAGCTCAGTACACAGACTGCCCAGCAGTTGCTCACTTTTTGAAGAGGGAAGGGACTCAATTATAACTGCCTTTTTTTGGGTGGGAATATTAATTTGGGTCACTACCTGTCAAAAGTTTTATAAAAATTTTATAAAAACTGTGTACTTAATACCTTTTAGTTGCCATTAACTTTGGTTTCATCATCTGAGAAGTGACTCAAGTGGGAAAAGATAGACAATGAAAGTAATTGCACAAGCTTTTTGCCCTTATTAAGCCTTGCTAAAAATTCACATAAACTGTCCGGTGATGAATCCATAGACAAAGCTGTTTATTATGAAAAGAACACCCTCCTAGACAAAAAAAAAAAAACCAGAACCCAATCTTTGACTGTCATTGCTTTTACTCCCATGGGTCATGAGAAAAGAAAAACATTTCTTCAACAAAATTTCTACTATAAATCAGTAGAAGGTACGATATTTAGAAAAAGTCTGGGAAAACAGCATATGTAGCTTTGGAGACTTAGGAAAGAAATTATGTCCACTGCTTTCCAGTGACCCCTGCCAGCTGTGACAGGAACAGCAGTGTTCAACTCCAAGAGCCCCGTCACTCTTCATTGCCTGGTCAACTGCCCCAAACAACGTTGATGGAATTCTTTAACACACCTCTGTCCCGCTCTAATACACAGCAATAACCAGTTTGAGTTCTTCCAGAATTCACACCAATGCCCAGCAGCTATGGATACACCTAAGACCAACTTTTTGAGACAAGTTGAGCTAACTCTGCTTTAGTAGAAATTCAGTTCTACCAGAATATCTGAAGTGCTCCATGGAGTTCCCAACAATTACTGGCAATTTACTCGTATGTCACATTCCACACAATACAAGAGGAAAAAAATTCTAGTACAAGCATTGAATTAAACCAATTAAGTTTCAAAATTCTTTTTCAGGTGACTCAGGCTTGTGTTTTATCCTTTGTAATATTTATATCCAAAATAAAAACATACATTGGCAGTAAAACATAGCAACACAACATTTAACTGCACAAACATTCCACTTCAAACATGGATCAGGATCTTAAACGCACCAGTTCCAGGCACTGCTCTCAGCCATCACCTTCAGAAATGAAAATTGCTCATAAATACTGTACAGTGGAGTCTGGGGGGGTGATGTGCGTGCATACATCAGTTCATAAACACCGTACTGGAAAAGAAATAAGACTTCTGAGAAAAAGATTATCCTTTCCAGGGAGTTACAAATAAAGAGGCAAATCAAAGAAGATCACCAAAACCTTCAGAGCTACAGAAATAGCCAAAAACATACAGCTATTTATAACCCAGAGATTTATTCACAGAACACTTTTAGCCTCTTAACCCCAGGAAAACAAAGTCTCATGCCAAGTGCTAATGTATATAACAGAAATATATCCTTCTGCCACGTACTGACCACTCCAAGTGCAGCTAAAGATATTAGGATTCACTTACTAGGATTAACAGGTTATTTCAAGTGATGCACTTCTCCCTGATAAAACAGATACCACCATCTGTTTAACAGCATCAACAGGAAGATATAAGCAGACAAATTACTGATGACACACTGTATTTAGCTTCATTCCTATTAGAGAACTCGTGTGTCCAAACTGTAAAACCAGCTGTATTTTCTGTAGGAACATTTCATCACTAAGAATTTCAGAACGTTAATTAAAGTTCTTTCAACAAGTTAGGTTTTCCAATTAATTACTTTTTCCTGTTAATTATATGACAGAGGGATAAGACACTGGCAAATTTGGAACAAAATGCAAGACTCAGCGGTACTACATTTCAAGTGACCAGTAACATCTAAAAGCAATAAAAGGCAAAACACCAAGCACAGAGCTTGACACTAAGGACTAAAACTAACCCTGAATCTGATACACGTAAATCACACCCACTCAGAGACTATGTATGAAAACCAAAAGTAAAAGAAACAAACACCTGGATATTTCTACTACCACGGAAAAAATTTTCCTCAGTTCCTTTGGTTTTTCAAAGAAAAGACAGCAAATAAAACACCGGGGAGATGAATGTGACAGCAGGAACTTCACCTGATGGGAAGTTACCTAACATTTTGATTCCCAACTTGGAAACCAAGGGCAAGCTATAGTCAGGTTGTCACTGGTCCAGGATGGAAAATGAAAGAAAAGGGATAAGGATTGAGAAAGAAAACATTAAAAGAAGAAGAAGGCATGTAAAACTCAAGAACAGGGGAGATGAGGACAGAGGCGACTATGAAGATGCCGAAATTCAGGACCTTTAAAGGGAAGAGAACTCCTATCACTTGACCCGGGCACTGGGGCAGCGCTCGGTGCGTCCGAGCAGCTCCGCGGGGAGAAGGAGCCTCACGGCAGGAGCCAGGGGCAGGGCCCCGGACCGTGACCGCAGCTCCGCCGCCCACGACGAACCCGGCGGAGCGGGCACAGCGCCCGGGCACCGCCGGCCCCGGGACGGCGCGGCCGCAGCCCCGGCCGGACCCGGCGGGCAGGGACCGCTCGCAGCCGCGCTCGGACCCCGCGCCCCGGCGGCACCGGCACCGGCCCCGCGCCGGCCCCCGCCAGAGGGACCCGCGGCGCCGGGGAGGCCGCGGCCGCCCGCCCCTGCCCCGGCCGGGATCCCCCCGGGAAAGGCGTTCGGCAGCAGCCCCGCTCCCGCCGCCCGCCCAGGGCAGCCTCGCCGGGGATGCGCGCCCCGCGCCGCCGCTTCGCTGTGCCCCCGCACCGAGCGGGCACCGTCGCCTCGCCCCGGCCGTCCCCCCGCTCCACGCCCCGGTCGGCCCCTTCCCCAGCGGCGCGGGGCACTCGGCGCCCCCGGTTCTCGCCGCGCTGCCCCCGCGTTGGGGCCGGGACGCCCGCGGTGCCCCCTCCCCCATCTCTCACCGTCGGCGGTGCCGCGGGGCAGCGCGCGCCGCACGCAACGGCCGCGGGAGCGCGAGGCGGCGGCGGGAAGGCGCGCGCGAGGCAACAGCTGGCGGGAGGGGGGCGGGGGGAGCGGCGCGCGCGCCCGGGCGGCGGCGGCGGCAGCAACAGCGCGCCACCGGCTCGCGCGCCGCCGGGGGGCGGGGCGAGGGGCGGGGCCGAGTGCGGGCCGGCGGCCAAACAGCACCTCCCCCGTCTGGCGGGGGCGGGGCCGGGGCCGAGACGTGACTGGCTGCGGCGCTGCCCAACGAGAGCGCGAGGGAGGCGGGGCTGAGGTTTGACGGACGGCTGGAGAGGCGGAGGCGAGGCCCCTGTGACAGACAGACCTCTGCACCAATCGGCGATGGGGGGGCGTGGCTCAAGGCAGGCCGGCCTCGAGGGGCGGTGTGAGCTCAAGGGGCGTCCCCGGCGGCTCAGGGGGCGGGAGGCGGGGATTGACTTGAGCGACGTGGCAATAGACCAATAGTAACAGGACGGCTATGGGCGCTGCCCAATGGTAGGCGCGGGGCGGGGCAGGAGGCGGGCGGGCCCTGAGGCGCAGCGGGCGGGGAGGGCCCGGCCGCCCCTCAGCCCCCTCAGCCGAGCGCGGGCCCCGCCAACCGGGGGCAGCGCCGGGACCTGCGGTGCGGTAGGTGACGGGGGGCCGGGGGGAGCTTCCATCTCAGGGAGCCTCCGGCATGGCCGGGTGAGCGGGGCCTGGCGGGACAAGACCGCTCGGCCGAGGGAGGGGCCGAGGTTGTGAATTGCAAAGCTGTGCTTAAACGGGATTTTAAACCGGGCCTACCGCGGTATTTCTTTCTAGGTGTTAAATTACTCGTACCTACTGAATAGGTTCAAAATGCTATCTAATCGAGTTGGAGTTCTGTTTAACTTGGTTTCAGCATAATGTAAATTTCAGGACTTTTTTAGGCGATGTTCAAGGTTTAAACCTAAATGTACAGATCTGTGTTATCGTTACCACTGCACTGAATGTCATGTGTAAGTTTCCCTCCACTTAATTTTTTCCTTCTAAATAGGAGACAGAATTAGCTCTCATAACATCCTGATTATGCAGATCGTCCCATCAAGGTCAGTGATGCTCCTTGATGTTTCTCATCACTGAGAATTCTCACTCCCTAATTATGTGGGTCCTGTAAGGTGTCAAGAGCCTTTCTGTTGTCACTCTCTGCCTTTGACATCCCCAGTTCTCACAGAAGAGACAGGTCAGACCTGTACCACAGCTGCATCTAAAGCACATTTCCAAGTGCTGCCCGTGGTGTTGGGATAGCTGGGCTTCAGCAAAGAGTCTGCCCATCATATTCTCCACTACGAGATGCTTCATGTAATCAAACCCTCCATCATATTGTCAGCTGCACACCCAGCTGTCAGTCTTCAAAATTTGGTAGTTTTCTTTACTTGGACTTTAAGATCTCTCAAAAGTACACTTGGATTTTCTTGAGTTTTCATCCAAAAAAGCTTCTAAAATTGACGGCCTTTGCAGTCCTGTCTAATCTTGCAGTAACATCTGTTGTCAGAGAAAGGCAGCAGAACGTCCCATGCTGAGTTTTCTGCCTCTGCTTTTTACAGTTGTTACAAAGTGGTCCTGAACACTCGTGAAACTGAAAATATTTTCAAGTGAGCAACCTTAAATTGAGTAGCCTCATGTAATACATCTTCAGTAGCTTCCCATTTCCTCCAGAGACAGGTGATAGCACCTTCTCTGAGTATCTGATAACCTGATACCTCTAACAGTGTTGAATTTCTTTTTTCCTTTCAGGCCCAAGTTTCCAGTCTGTTTCTTTGGTTTCTGCTTTCTCCAGTTTCCTGTCGAGAGAGCCTCCTTCTTGCAGTGTTTGTAGCATTGATTTCTAGAACTGGTTTTCAAAAAACATTCTCATGGATGTTGAAACTTCATTTCAGATCACGACTCTTCACTTCAGCCACAGACTTGTACTTGAGAATACTGGAAGTGTTTTCAAAATACTGGAAAAGCTTCAGGCAGGACATAGTAATTGTTCTGTAATCCTCTGCACCTGCCAGCTAGTTTGGGTTTGTTTCTGCGACGAGCAGAACAAGGCTATCTAAACTTCCTCTGATTTTTTTGTCCCCTTAGCAATTGACTCTTCAGTGCCACTGCTGAGCTTCACCTCTTCCCTAAGGAAGGGGAGGGTGGAGGTCTTGGTTCCACCCTGCCAGTAACTGGCTTTCATGAGACCCTTTAGTGTTCTGAGCAGAACTGAGACTGTGAAAAGCAAATTAAAAATCCTATTTTATACCCTTTTATTTTTGGCTAGTTCTCCTGAAGGAACTGGCCTGCCTTGGGTCACACCAGTGTCAGCCCCAACACAAAATGGGGATGCACTCACAGCAACTCCAATTTTAGGCAAAATTGGATCTTTTCCTTAAAAGAAATCCTACTGCTATCCTTTAAATCAAATCCATTCAAACTTCAGACCCAGACTGAACAAAATAGTAGATCTGTTGAACCGTGTATCAGAAAACACAGATGTAAATTGTAGGATAATTTTATCAGTGTACAACATGGTTATCCCCTCGCTCCCAGGTGGCAAGTCACCTCCTCACCAGCTGAAACAGCAACTTTTACTTCCTTCCTACCGGTTCCAAAGCTTATGTGAGCACAGAATTTGTTCAGCTTCCTAACCTGGCAAAAAACTAACCCAGTTAAAAAGGTGGTAGTAGATTTCTGCTTGTTGGGTGAGTTTAACAGGCTTATCAGGTGATGTTGTGAGGGTTGGTAATAACAGAGAGGAAGGTGCAGCAGCTTGTGGGCAAGGGCACTGAGGGGACAGAGGGGAAGCAGCTCTTGTCCTTCCCTCAGCATCTGGTGCTGAGGATTAGATGCTTCTGAACACGACATCTCACTTTTGGTATTTCAAATATTTTTGTAATCGGGAACAAATCAAAGCTCATTTTCTTCTTTCAGGTGAAAGGATGTCAGTGTTGTAAAAGGAGTTATTAAATTTCTAAACTCTAATTTTTAAGATAATTAAGAAACCTATTTCAGCACCATTTCACTGGTATATATTAGTTATTCATCTTTGTAGCATGAAATCTAGATCTCTCAGAGGGGTTGTTACTTCTGCTCCTTAGTTGGTTTAACATTTTACTGTGGTTATTTTCTTATGTTTGTTTTCAAGCATTAGCTGTGAGTGCCTCAATACTGGTGGAAGATGGTGGAAGATGGATCTAAACATATTCTTAGCATTCAAAAATCCCTAAATGAGTCTGACAGCTAGTTTAGGATTAAGGCACAGTTTGTTTCACAGACCAAATTTAGATTAAGGCAGTTACATGTCTGACTTAAGGCTCTTAAAGGGAAGGGGGGACTGGAGCAAACAGTGTTTAGCTGAGCATGGTAGTTACAAAAGAAGTGCCAGGAAACAGTGTGTGCGTGAGGTTGGAAGGCAGGGAAAGCAAGAACCATAAATTCCTCTCCTTTGAGGAATATGCCTAATGGTGATGTAGTGCCATCTTTTGATGCCTTCCCTCCTCCCTTTTGTTTTGTCAGGTTGTTGCTGACAGTGAAGGCCTTCCTCTCACAGCTGTTTAAATGAGAATGTCCCTGGCGCAAAGAGTACTGCTGACATGGCTTTTTACGTTACTCTTCCTCATCATGCTGGTGCTGAAGTTGGATGAGAAAGCACCATGGAACTGGTTCCTCATTTTCATTCCAGTGTGGATATTCGATACAATTCTCCTAGTTATGTTAATTGTAAAAATGGCTGGACGGTGCAAGTCTGGCTTTGACCCTCGGAACGGCTCCCAGAACATGAAGAAGAAAGCCTGGTACCTCATTGCAATGCTCCTGAAATTGGCCTTCTGCCTTGCCCTCTGCGCGAAGCTGCAGCGATTCACCACCATGAAACTGGCCTACGTGTTCATCCCACTGTGGGCCCTGCTTATTGGCGGGATGGTGGAACTGGGATACAATATCTTCTATGTACGAAGAGACTGAGCTCTGCCAGGTGGTTTTCAGCCCAATGATTGGCACCAAATTACCAGAATATTACCATTTTGCCATGAATTTGATCTAGAAAGCCAAATAAGAAATGAGTCAAGCTGGAGACTTTATCTAAAGCAGGCTGAAGACTGGAAGTAGACTTGTTCCATTTTTTTATTTTAAAACTATCACATATGCTCTTGTAAATAAAAGTATTTGTTCAACATAAGCTGTTCTAGTATGATTACTGTTATTTGTTACATGGAATAAGATACATGCAGGTAGAAGATCTTCTCAAAGGAACCACAAATGTTGTACCCAGGGTATTCAGCACATTGAGTAATCCTTGGAAAGAGGACTAACATTTTCTGCTACTTATGCTGTAAGTCAAGAAATAACCAGGTAACAGTAATTTCCATAAGGAGCGTCATTTGCTTTAACAGTCAGTAACAGTTGATAGCTGCCAAATAAGAACAAAAAAGCAATGAAGTGACTCAGTTTGGTTTTACTTTCGACAGTGAGACTCCACTGCCAGTCTAAAAATAAGCACTATTTCCTAAGCTATGGAAACAGCCAATAACCAGTATGTTAACCCTAGGGAAAAAGGTTAGTAGCTGAACTGTGCAAGCAGTCCTAAGATCCAGAAAAGAGGGAGACAATGGTGATTCCTTTCCAAGTGAGAAATCCCCAGTGCTGCAAGAGACTGGAGCCACAGGGTGAGTTCAGTGCTGCATTTGTACCTGCCCAAAGTGGTACTTGAACAAGACAGTTTTCAATGCCTGAGGATAGGAAGTCTTTGGGGGTGAACCCTTGGCTTTATGGAGCAATGGCAAACTCAGATGTGTAAATGAACTGTTCAGGGTAACAAATGAACAAGGGGGAAGAACTGGAACTATGAGCATATTTTGTGGACTAAAGTGCTCTTCCAGGTGCTACAGTAACACCAAATTCAAATGTAGCAGTTGTCTAGCACATTATTAACATGCACACTGAAGGTACTGATCCATTTACAGTTCCTAGAGACAAAAGAATGTCAAGTGAATGAAAAGAGCCCAGGAAAAACAGTCTAGGGTAACAGGACATGACGAGATCAAAGTGTCTCACTGATAAAATTTTAATTATGAACACTCAATGTACTTCTCTGTGGAAAAAAATCCTTCCTGAAGTGTTTGGATTTACTCTTGCTGTTTAATCACACAGATATGTGTAAAAATACAGGGGAACCATACTGGCAGATAGAGCTCTTTCAGCAGTGTCCAAGAAAACAACATGTTCCACTCTAAGGCAATGGATCTCAATTCAAAACATCAGGTAACAAATGATCTTTAGAAAGAATTTAAGCCATCTTCGCTTCAGCATGGTTGACCTTGCTGAAGGGGAAACAGAGACAAATACAAAAGAAATCTAAACCACAGCCATTGCCAAAAAAGTGCAAAATATTTATAACCCCTTTATTGTAAGCAAATTAAAAAATAACACAAACCCATGGACCCAGCCCTGGGTGATGAGCACCAGGCGACACACACACTTACCTCGGGTATGGTATGGGACCAAGCATAAAACTGAGTGCTCACAGTCCTTCCCCATCCGATGATTCTCATGGAATAAAAATCCAAAAAGCCCTGTTCACAGGATGTCAAACACCCCCACACTGCTCAGAAGCGCAGAGCAGCTTTCCTCAGCCGAGCTGGGAATGGGAACTGATTGTTATAACTTAAATGATGGAAGAATAAGAACTGGCCTCATTAGAACTTGGTGTATTATTAGCAAGATGGGCCATGAATGACTCTGCCCCCTTAATAAACCCCCTCTCTTCCTCAGATGTAACAATTATCTGAAAGTTTGGCATCTCTAATTAACTAGAATCACACACAGTTATTACAAATCTCCTTTTAATTCCTGCCTCTAATTAAATAGGAAAAGATCAACAAGTTCAGTTTTGGTTGTGGGTTTGCCTTTTTTTTTTAAGGTTTACAAACCTTGAAATAAGTGAGAGATTTTGAAAGCTGAAGCAGATGTTTCTTGCTGGTGTCATACAAGATGTTTCTTGCTGGTTTCATGCTGGTGTCATACACAGAGCCAGCTGGAAGTGCTCAAGGTTCCTTGTCCTTACAGGTATACTTGGACAAGAGGAATACCCCTTTTGACTTTTTTTTACCACATGTAACTGACCTGAACTGTGCCACTTTTTGTACATAGTGTTGCTTCTCTGTGACATCAGAACTTCATTCAAAAGGATTTATGATACAAAGTATACTGCAGCCCACAGTGACCTTTCCAGAAGCTGCTGTGGTAACTAATTACACCTGTTTATTACACTGTTCTCAAAGGCACTGGTCACAGCTTGGGAGTGGAACCAGTGCTGCTCACACATTTTCTTAAATTTACCAAACTGATCTTCAATTAAATTAACAGGACAAAACAAGTGAAAAGTAGATTTGCTGGAGTTTGCAGGGAACAGGAGAGGCTGATGCCGATGGCTCACACAGCTTTGTGAGGAAGGAGCACAAGGACGTTGTCTCAGCTCCCTGTGGCAGCTGATGGGGGGCACAGAACTTGGCCTTCAGCAGCTTTGTTTTTAACTGGAATTCAAAGGCTTGCTGAAATGAAATAGAAGTATTTATCTGTACTGATAATATGTATTGTATATGAAGAGGTATATTCCACATAATTTATTTCTCTTCCAATCACTTATAGAAGTTTGAACACATCAGCATCCACTGCAGAAGAGTATCTATCTATTCTTATCTGATTAAATACTCAATGCGCGTGTGTGAAAGGCCATGACACTATTCTTTTCAATTACCAATTCATACTGCTTTTCTTGATTTGTCACCATTTAGAACAGTATCCAGTTTTCTGTTCATTTTATACTGGCAAAATGCAGTTATGTGACATAAACATCCCCTTGTATAAAGAAGTTTAACCCGAATGCTCTAAGAACGTGTGTACACACACACAAAATGCTCTGCTAGGCATGAAGGACAATATCAGAGTAAGTGGGTACAGGACTGAGGGACATAACCAATTTAAAATATGTGTTATCAGTATTATTTTCTGACATATCTGTGTCTAGCACAGAAGCAAAATCTTTGTGTAACCTCATGGAAATTTTCACATTTGCCCAGTTTAAAAGTTGGGTGACACAAAGTGAAACTGAAAGTTAAAATTATGAGACTCCCAGAAACTCAGAATTTTAACGTCAGGTGTTTCCTATCTTAACATCAATATTATTTTGGGAACAAATAACATGGCTTTTCAGTAATAAAGCTCCTGAACAACTGCATCCTCAGAAATAAGTTGTTTGAATTTACTAGCACAGAAAACATAGTCCTATCATGTAACACATCACTTTTAAATAAGATTGAAGTAAAAATAACTATGCTGGGTTGGGAAAAGAGTGTTTGTACCTTCTCACTATACCTTTATTGTTTTAGAGTTTGGATGGAGTTCATCTCATATATGAGCCTTTTAGACCTGAACAGACCTTGCTGCTGAAAAACATCAGGCTTTGAGAACTAAGGCAATTTAAGGAATCTCTGCAGCTGGATCACTACAACTGTTCCATATAAGTTCTACATTTTCTCCTTGTATTTGTACTGAAGTTGGATAAAGACTACGAAAATCTGCAACTCAGTAACGCCATTCCCTTCAACCTGCCTTTCCTAACAAAACCAACATCCCAAGCAGGCAAATATAAGAAAGGTCTCCATACAGTGCAGAACAACAGCTTAAGAGCAAGAAACGGAGAAGAAAGGAAAACGTGAGCTTAATTCATCTGGGTTAGTTTTTATCTCAGTGTTCCTTCTGAATTTCATAAAGAAACCACTGCTAAAAGATGTTTTTTAGTCTCAACTGTTTTTTTCCCAACTGCACCAGTCAAAAGGGCGACTAGCTGAGTGTTGTCATTGTGTGCTTAGGATAAAGCTTTAGCAGTCTTGACTTATGTTACATTAGTCTCCCACACACAGATCTAATTCTCAAGATTTTCATCTTGAGACACACAGGGAATAACCTTCTCAGCTCCATTTTGTCTCAACCAGATAAAAAGACTTTCATAAAAAGCACAGGCCTGAGCTCTACCCAACATGGCACCATCATTCTGGTGGGCAGCAAATTAAATGGTAAAAGAAAACACGGTATCAAAATAGCTACTGAAAAACCAAACTTGATAAAAATAGAAGTTTAAACTGCTGTTTTAATCAATGTTTGTATCAGATAACTGTACATCAAATATTAAAGGACTATTTAGGACTAACGCCCCCATCAGTAGGCTCATCTATCAGCATGACCAGAACAAGAGAAGATCAGTGTTTAGCTGGCACTCAAGTACAGCACGGCTCTAAAGCAGAGATAATATCAGCATCAAAGCACAGAGAAAAACAGTGGTTAGAATATAATACACTAAATTTGCAAAGTCAGTATCCCTGATGATTCTAACAGAAACAGCAGCCTAGATATTGTGAAGTTAATCACTGCTTCTGAACAGAACACAAAATAATTTGCATTTCTAAGGAAAATGAAATGAGTGACTGATGGGAATCAATTCCCCAAATTTTCCCACATACGCTGCAAATTCAGTGGGATCTGCACAAAATATCAGTATCTTCTTTTATACAGTTTTAAAGTGCATTTCATCTGTTTAAGAAAGTAATAAAGTATCAGCTGAACACAGTGACTCATAATCAAAGAAAACATTCTCGACAGTCATTCACAGCAAAGCAGAGAGCAGTGAAAATTTGTCCTTTGCATTTCCAGCTTGGGTACATCCAGGGCAAGGTACAGGCGCTGGGCTGACTAAAGACAAGACTCTCTACATACCTGCCCGCTAGAAGGAAATAAGTAAAATGACACTTGAGAAGCTTGAACTTTAGAACAAGAGAGTTGAGAGTTCTTTGATCTCTTGATCAAAATGAGTACAGTTTTCAGCCTAGCAGGGTCACGTGGCAGTCTACTCTCACAACAGTTTATTTTGCCCACGAGCAAGGAAAAAAATCATGGATTTATTTCAGTCAATTCAGCATCCTCATTCATATGCAGATCTCAGAAAGCAGTAGTTTTTGATCTATGAATACCAGTCCTGTGTTTCTTGGAAGACTTATTCATTTTTCCAAATTTGTAATGTTTCAAATCTGTTTCACAGCATTCTACTACTTCAAATTTCCGTTTCCTACATAATTTGCAATTCCAACTTATTTACTGTGCACATGTATATCTGCTTAAAAATCAACTTTATTTATCACCAAGGAATTCTTTCACAGATGAGTAATTAAATCATCACCCTCTGAAATAATACTTTATTTCTAATACTAGATAGAACTAATATTTCAGTTAAAGTAGTATTGAAATATTCACTATAGTAACAAAGAAGGGAAAATCTGCATGCCAGCAGTACCTGTAATGAGAATGTTCTTTCAGAGTCAATTTGCAGGCATATGGAGGGCTGGGGGTGACACAACACTGAGTAACACTTGAATGTAACACACGAAGTCAGTTGCCAGTGAAATGTAAAAGATTCAGTAATACAAAGAAAAAAAAAAGTGGCAGCTACCCCCTCGAAAGCTCTTGGCAGCAACCATAACAATGCAGTTCTTTGCTACCCAAAAATATGTACGAGGATCTAGGAAAACATCTAAATTTCTGCACATCATGTCATTAACTGGGATGCCACTGCAAGTGCACGGACATGTCAACACCGCCACAGTCAGGCCACAGGCCTTGGGGCAGATCTCTCCAATCTGCACAAGAACAAGGGCCAAGAGAGACAACTAAAACACTGGCGATTTCAGCCAAAATAAGAAAGATTTATGCATCGCCAAAATCCAGAGAAGGGGCAAAATCAACAAGCAAGGACTAATTTCAGTACACCAGAAGGCATGAAAGATTTATTGCTGAAGCAAAAGTCTGAAGATGAAGTTATATGCAACAGGAATAAAGGTTATAGCACAGGACCACTTGAAAACAAAGCAAGACCTTTGTCAGACTAATGAAGAATTTGGGAGGTGAAATTTTCAGGACTACTCTCACCTCAAAGAACAAACCCATCAAAATGGACACACCACAGGGAGAGGACAATACTTCTGTTTTTATTTTAAAAGGTGACACCTGTGAATGCCAAGGGAGGTCTGGTAGGCATTGGTAATCCCAGTATGGTTTATATGCTGTCTGCAAGGAATTCTGACAGAAGCGAGAATCTAGGCTGTCTCAAAAAACTGAAAGAAAGCATAAAAATCATGAAAAAACTGCCACTTTTCTGAATCTCTTAAAATTCTGAAAGTGATAAAAAAATGGGTTGAAGATTGACAGTTTAAAAGTAAAATCTCAGAACCAAGAGGTACCTGAACATAAGTCTGAGGCCACATCAGCCAAGACCACTGAGCAGGTCTTCAAAAGGAAACAAAGTTCTACTCTTAAGTGTAAAGTCATATTTGCTAAACCATTTTCACAGATTTATTATTTCAGTCTGGACAGGGCCTATGCTGCAGAAAGTTATCAGCTGTCCCAGAGGGTGTATACACTTCACTAAAATCTGACAGGTTACAAAACATTACTTGAACCAGCAGGAATGGTCAGCACATGCATCACCAGCACACTGGTAACATTTCTATTTTAAGTCAACTGAATAGTTTGGGGGGGTTGTTTTGTCTGTATTTTATTTTAAAAAGCAGTATCTGGCAAGGCTGGTTTTGCTAAAGCTGGAGTCTTTGGCTAATCCCCCTGGAGAGCTTAACACTTGGTGCAAACTACAACCTGCAGCTCTGCTCTGTCACTGTTCTCCCATGGCCAGCACAGAGAACAGGAATGGAAGGCTACGTAATTGTGTACAGATGTTCATACAGCCAAAGAGATTATGGGTGGAAGGTTCCAGATAATCCAGAAAACACAAAGGGAGCTGAGACCACATTCCTACTATCAGGAAGGCTCAAATTCTTACATGAACCAATTAATTTTTTCAAATCAGAGTCTGCCAGAGTAATGATTTACCATGTCACACATGAATTTGCTCATGGCGTGAGGGGAAAGCAAGATCCCTGAGGCTGCAAAACTGGTAGTAATCTCTTAGCCAGCATCAAAGAAAACAGCAGTAAGACTTGAGGACGTTTTAGCCACATCCAAGAGACTCACGTTTCTATTGCTTCTCTAATATGTAATTATGGCTATGTAGGAGTAATGTTTAGCAATTCAAATATTGATTTAATTAGTAATTCCTTGACAGACCTATTTTAGATTAAACAAATCAGGGCACTCATCTATTAAATAGCTGATTTTAGTGCCAGGTGTGAGTACATTTTAAATTTTAACAATCCATAAGCAAAAAACATTTGCAACAGAAGGATCTCAGGTAGTTGAATTAGACATCACCTGAAAATCATGTTGTTCTATTGCTACAAATCAAGCCAAGTGATCACCAAGTGCACTGAAAGTTATAAACTGGGTACATAAGGATGTACAACTTCCAGAAAGTTCTACAGAAAAATCCAAACAAAAATCAGATACAGAGGGCTTTGAAAATAACAGGCCTTGGATCTTAAGTTTTACATACTTAGCTGAAGGACATGCTCAGGGCAGTTTACTGCTATGTGTAGCTATCTGAAAAAGACACATCATTCAGCTGTGTTTGAACTACACAGGAATACATTACACTGAGAATAAATAAGTTAAGTGACAGAGTTTTGCCATTACCACATCAGATGCTAGCTAGCCTCAAAACCCTCTTCCCTCAGAACACAGCTTAAGAGACTCCAAGTGTTCCATAGGTGGGGCAGGAGAACAGTTAACTTGGACACCGATGTTATCTTCTTACTGGAACACCTCCTGCTTCCAAACTGTGACTCATGAGGAACCTTCCTACTATACACATTGGCAAGTATCCTTATTGCCTGGCACTATCAGCACAGGGAGCAATTCAAATCCAGATATGTCTCTGTGAATCACAGGTCACTGCTAAAGTTGAGGCCTTTGTAGCTTGACAAGTAACCATTTAAATATTATGTGTTTTAACTTTAGTCAGATTTGAGGGGATGGTTGCTTTTTTGGTTTGTTTTGCCAGGGTTTTTTTCCATGTGAAATGGAACTGTCTTAACTGTGCCTTGAGCAAGATGAAGAGGCAGGCACAGAAGGGAGATGGCTGCCTTGCACCAGCTCCTCTGGAGGGATGCAGGTGGGTACTGGCAGCGCTCCTGGAGGCCACCAGGTGCCCCCACAACAAGGAGGGCAGTTTGTCTCTGTTCCAATTCATATCTGACAGCAGGAGTTTGGGGAGTGCCTTGAACGAGCACCTGTAAGGAGTCCTGTGAAGGGATGACTGATTCTGCATTCTGACTAATCTGCATTTACAAAGATGCCTCAGCTCTACCTCAGTTTGCTACAGCTCCTCACCCACAAGGTGTAAGGGCATCCTATGCATTAGTGCAGGTAGAAACACAACCACTTAAGAGAGGCAGTTTAACTGAATTATTTTTTGCAGACCCAAAAATAAAACCAATCTGTTATTATGAACCTTTATTAAGCGGCTCACATTTCAGTATAAATCACACTAAAAAGATTTTTAAAAAAGATATTTACACTACAGTGCTGACACATTTAAAATGAAAAAATTGGTATAAATAAGCTCTATGGAAAAGCCTGGAATTGTCAAAAAGAATTCTGGCTCATCTTACAAAAAATATATATGTTAAATGTCAGCTCTACTCTAAAACCTACAACTCAAAATTATTTAAAGACTTCTTTATGTTAAACCTGCAGTGTTTACAGTGCATCTGGCCCTAAGTGCTTTGATACTTCACAGTTATGGACAGGCACTGAGGAATGTTACAAAGCTACATAACTATTTTCTGTAACAGATGCGAAGGCAAGTCACAAGCTTGCCTCACAATTTATGATCTTTACATTATTACATCATTAAGTTGAAAAAGGAATTTAAAACCATATATACAAATTTAGCACAAAAAATCATCCTCTCTTTGTCCATGCAGTTTTGGATATGATGAACTATGTTGTCTTGTATCATCTGGATGTACGTGACCTCCAGAGCACAACTTGCCTTGCAAGTCCTTGTTGCCAGATTCAAATTTAGAATCCATTTCCAACTTTAATGATGTCAACTCAACGTGATCCAGCCTAGACTGAACATTCTGTCCCCCGACGTCATTAGGGGCCACTGTCTTTTCAGCAAGATCGACATTCATGGGCTCTTCTTTTATCTGGTGAGATGCAAGAGGTTCGTGTTTTATCGGCATAAATTCCTGCTGCAGGTACTTGGTCTGCAGAGCATCTGAGAGTTTGGTGTCTTCGGAGGTATCTTTGCCCATGGTACAAACTCTCTTGTCAGTCTGAAGTCCAGCAACCGAAGACTTGGGGTCTGCAGAGGTCTCTGCTTCAACAGTACTCATGTTTTGAGAGAGTTCTTCCTCTGAATGGTAGAGCTTGAGCCGGATGTGCCAAGCCAAACTGCACACGGCTGAGACTGTTTTGAACTGGTGAACAACATTCCTTGGGATAAAATAAATGTCGTTATCGAATAACTGGATTCTGGCATATCGGATGCCTTCCCTTCGCAGCTGATTAAGTTTTGCATCATCAACCCACTGGACACACTGCAGGGAAAAAGTGTGGGGGGGAAAAAGGTGAAAACTCTGACTTAGTACTCAGAGGACACTGATCATCAGTTCTTAGCATGCTTACCTGTGAGAGTGGAGGCTCATGCAAATCTAACTGCATTCGCTGAACTACCTCCAAGAAGTCCTCAGCATGAAAACAAATTACATCTTTGGTTATACGAGGCTGCTCAGACCTACAGAAGAGCAAGAAGTGCACAGTCAGGAGCTGAAACGAACATGCCACATAGGATAACAAGAAATCTGCAAGGAAGGATAAAGCAAATTATTTAAATTTAAAAAAAAAAAAAACAATTCTAGCATAACCTAGATTTTTAAGAAAAAAAGGTTGACCAAAATGGTTAATTCTAAAACACTCTATCATTGAACTGGTTAAACAAATTAACCAGAATTTCTTTATAAGTGGCAGTAAAAGCAGCCATAAAAGGCCAACAAAACACACAATTTTTCATTTCTATTTTTAAATGACCTCTTGTCTGCCCTGATGCCGACACACAGATGCCCCAGATACGCTGGGCTTACTTTGTCAACACTCCAACATGATACTCTCATCAGGTACCTCAGAGCACACAGCAGTCTGACTGTGGGCACTATGGCAACCACTGCTCAGTATCTCAGCCTCAAACACCTTGCTCAGAGTTCGGAGTAAGAGCTGATTCTACATTAAGCTGCCACAATGCCAGTAATCAGCCAATACTGGCATTCTTCACAAAACAACCCTTAAAAATACATCCCTATTTGTGCTCACTAGAGAGCTACAGGAATTAGGCTTTGTCTTCGTATTCAAACTGCTAGGAGAAATCATCTCTTGTCCCAAAACGTCTCTCCCAAAGAAATGCACACTATATAATTCTTCTGGAGACACTTTCTAGAATTAGCCAACAAAAGGCAAAAGCAGCTACTATCTTTATCCCTTTCTGATCTAAAGGCCAAACTCTGTTCCTCACTGGAAACACATAAAACTAATCTCTGTGTGTTTGTGAGGAGTGTTTGATTTTTAAAAGGATTTTTTTTTTTTTTTGAAATGTGGTGATAGGAAGATTTCATTTATATAGGATAAAGCTCACTCTGGAGTGGTTTTGCAAGTGCAATTTCTCAGCCAGAAAGAACCTGGTTGATGATTTCCTTCCTTCCTCCTCCGCAGAGTCCTCCTGGGGCTCACAGGAGTGCAGCACCTCAGCCCACAGCTGGCCCAGGTTGCACACACGGCTGCTGCCCATCAGAACCACGGACTGGACCACGGATCGGAACCATGATCGACCACTGTCCTCCTGCCTCCCCCACCCGCGGGGCCAGGACAGCTCCTGACACCCCTGGGTACATCCCTTGCCCCACTCCTGCCCCTCCACAAACGGGACACAAATCAGACTTACAGGGGCCCAGGGGAGGAGCTGATGCAGCAAAACTGCTTGATACATTTCAGAGTCTATTTAATGGATGTGCAAATGCACTTTTCTTAAAAACAAGATGATAATTTATTTTTATATAAATATATGGGTCACGTTATTACCGTTCCAGGAAGCAGGCAATGATGTACAGTTCACTTGGGCTTTTTAAACTTCAGAGACGTGTTTATTTTATTTAGGTCATGACCTCAATAAAGCAAAAAATAACCAGTCTGAGGCTATTTTCAGAAAAAAATCTCCGAGTATGCTAGGGAGACTTTTCAGACCACATTATTTTACTTACAATTTTACGAAGATTAAAACAGTTCTCTATATTTTGATCTATATACCCCTGAAGAGGATTAAAACACTGAAAGCAAAAAGCTTCAGAAATGTTTCTAATCAGTGGCATTAAAAATATTAGTTACATTAATCTACCTTTTATAATGTAGATATGTTTGTTTGTAAAAAATATTAATTTGCATTTGAAGTTACCACTATTTGTAAATGAAGTTAAGAATTAAAATAGATTGAAAGAACATTTCACGTCCTAAGAGAACTTAAATCCGAAACAATGTGTTTTCCCAGCACATTCTGGTTTATGTATTATCATTCCTATTCTCAGTCCCTATATATGTCTCCAGCAGGATGCATCCCCAACTGCTGCAATTCTGTATCACAAAGCACAACATTCCTTTTGCAAACAACTGAGAAAAAACCACTGTTAGATAATTTTAAATTCTGCATTTGTAGATTTTATCGTTAGCACAACTTTGAGATATTTTGTAGAACCTTAAATTTAGACCGTACCCCCAAGCAAAACAGTACCACAGAAGTTCAGCTGACATCCAAAAAGGCATTAAATCAAAACAGAACTATAAGATGGCTTCAGAAAAACCCATTTAAGCCTCTATATTAGAGTATTAGTTAAAAAAAATATTGTAATCCAGTAATTTTACAAAATATCTCAAATCAAGAGCCTGTCATATTTGGGAAAAGAAAAATTATTTTTTTCTTATTCAAAATACTATGTTTAATTTCCAGTCATGTCCTCTAACCCTAAAACCTGCTTTTTGCCTTTCAACAGTTCTGTTCCTGCCTGTTCTGAACAAACCAATTATCCCACCTAACACCAACATTTGTGCCTATCAACTACTAAATAAATTCTACTTTCTTTAAATCTACAGCAACTTCTTGATTATAAAGCTTTTTTGGCACACTCAATCCATTTTCATACTAACTAAATACGAACAATCGACTCAGTTCAGCCAATCCAGGAATTGTTTTATTTTCTCCTCATAGAAAACATGAATTTTAGATATGTTATCATTAGAACATGTGCATTTTTACTGCCATAGTGCCTTAATCACCCCAGAATATCTCCAGCTTTTCAGGTTCAATGAACTATTCAAACAGACTTTAAAAAAAGCAAGCAACCAAAAAAACAAACAAGCCAGATTTCTTAAAACTTCCACTCATGTTGCTTCCTTTAAAATAAATCTACTCGCAAATTGCAAATTATGGTAAAACTAATATCTGAAATTATTTTAATGTGTTACATTAATCAATGACGCTTCATTATCGTAAGCCCTGATTAGGTCTCATCATGTAAGTACACTGAAGTGGCTTTTCAAAATTATAGAAAAGTGGAAAGGGAAAGGAGAAATTATCATTTAGGCCAAATCAAGCTTGAAATACATAATTTTTTTGTGTTGCTTGTGCTGTATATTTTCCTCCTCTCCAGACATCAGTCCCAAATTTTTTATTCTGCATTAAAAGAAATCTTTTCAGTCCTTATGCTGAAACATATCTAGTGCCCAACCAGTATCTACCAAGTCTTCATCAAATCTCTCATCTTAGATTAACCCATCCTGCACTCCTTCTACCAACTATAAATGGAAATTCAGGCAAACAAACATTTTTCAAACATCTAGGGGAAGCCAACCAGCACCTACCACTCCCCACAGTGCACAGCCTTCAACACTCCCACAGCAGCTGTAGTCTGTCGTTCAAAGCCTTGTCCTATGTGATCTGCATGGGCTCGGGTCCGGTCTTCAAATAGCATTTCACGGGGTTCACTGGTTCGAGGTAGGTACTGCAAGTTTTTTATTTCATTGGTAGTTCTGTGTAAGAAAGAACAGTAACAGTGATACAGAAATTTCTCTGAATCATCTTATTTCCACCATAGCCAACAAGGATTGGTTTTCTCCCTTCGGTGAGAACATAGGAGTTAAATGAGAAAAACAGTAACTGTTAAGACAAATTAAAAATGTAATGAGCTATACAAAGAATCAGAACACTTGTTTCAATTAAAAAAATAAAAATAAGGACAAAAAACCCAACCAACACTAACAACAACAAAGTGTCATGTCCCAAAGTGGACTAAAAGGCCTTAATGACTGAGCAGCCTCACTCACAGTCCCCATACACAAACACAAAGAGCCCCAGAGCTCTATATAAGCTCAGACTTGGACCCTCAGTCCTGGTCTGTGCCATGCTGCAGGAGCACTGGTCTCCATCTCAGCCAGAGGTGTGCTGGGCCACAGACTTGCTTCTCAGCTTGTCCTCAGGACAGCTTCATCATGATGCACCTACGTGGCAATCTCTGGACCTGATCCTCCCTGGCAGACTGACTTCCTGGTTTGATCACCACACACCACACACTTGCCTGACACACTGGGGTCTGGGCTGAATCTCATCCCCAAACCCCATATCTGCCCTACCTGCTTTCCTCAGGCACTGTGAGGCCATGGTTAGGAAACTGCCAGCCTGACTATTAGTTAGAGATTTCAATTGTCTCTGAGGTCTTTCTTAACCATTCATGTTTCTACCAAACTGCTGGAAAACGTGTATTTAGTTCCATGTTAAAGAACTTGGTATGAGAAACAGCAAAGGATTATTTCTTCACGTTTAACAACAGGGATATCCATTCCAGTCTCAAGGCATACATCAGTAATTGTATGGTTGTTCACATTTCCCTGAAGTTTTCAGCTTAAAATTCTACTAAAGTTCCAAAAAGGACCAGAACCTTACTTGGCCAGACAGTAAAAATTAATAATCCAGATCCTTACATAACCAAACAATTTAAAAGTATATTTGGAGATGAAGATTTACAGAGATTTATATTAAGATGCAGTATCAACCAGTTAAAGGTTTGGGATAAAATGAATTTGTAGAGAAAGAATACTAACCATATATTTATCAAGTAAGATAATTCAACTTACCTCTTCCTTTTGAAAGGTGACTTTGGCATGTCAGCCACAGGGATCATCTGTTCTCCTGGACGTACCCACATAATGGGACCATCATCACTGTCTTTACGACTCTCTAATTTTAAACTAGAAAGTGTTCCCCATGGCAGCGTACACTAATGGGAAATACAAGCCACAATTTTGAAGTGAGTTACTTTAAAAACTTTTTAAAAGCAGCCGTTATCTGTCACGATGAAAACATTTATGAGAACACTCAGTTATCTAAGCAAGTATCACATAGTCTCACTTTTATAACAGCACTAGACAGCATATTGTCCCCCTTCTCCCAAGCCATTCCCTTCTGTCCTTACTTTTAAGAAGGGTGATTCTTCCAACATATCAAGGAATTCAGGGAAGTAATCCCCCACTTCCTCATCAACTGCTCCAACCAGGCTGATCTGTCTCATTGGGCCAGCTCTATATGTACCATGAGAGTATGTTCTTTTTACCTACAAGTAGAATATGACAACAGAAGTTATACCACTACTGTGCAAATCTACATTCAATAAACACCTTCAATCTCTATGCTTATGTTTGTTTTCTACTGACATCAGTCTTCAGTATACTTAAGATTATTATGAATTACTATGAACTCAAAGACAGAAATTCTCCTTAAACATCTACGACATCTTGTATTTTATTTTAAAACTTGAAGATAAACCAGAGTAACTATTTATTGTCTCTCAAGAAAATAACGCTCCAAAACAGTAACTGTGAAAAGCTATCAATGTATGTTCTGCTCAGTAACTAATACATAAGGATTCTTACCTGGATTATTCAAGTCTAGCTGAATTTTTACCTTTTTGTTGTAACAGGCAGAACTCTGAGTTACAACTAATTTTACTCTAAATATTTCCTCTGCTAATCATGCTCTCCAGTATGGCCTCTGTGTGAGCACATTAACTGGAGCTCATTATCACAGTAACGACAAGGCTCATAAAGAGTTCGTATGGGAAGAGAGACAATGATGGTCATTTCCTCATTTTTGCTTTGCTAACACATCTTGTGCTCCCTTCAGACTTTAAGGGCTGTAACATTCACCTCTCATGAGAAATCTTCTACTGTGAATTTGAACAGAAACACATATTATTGTGAAGTTTTTTTCAACAATCTGATCTGTTGTGTTAGATCACCAAAACACTTAGGCATGAGATTGATGAGAATTATGTCCCCCTAAGCTTCTTATCTCCTGTTTAACAGGCTGAAAGACACAGTGATGTAATGAGGTGAAACATGATGAGATCAAAACAGAGGGAAGAGCGGATGGACTACTGCACACACCAAGTAAGGCTCCTGTACTGCACCTCTAGACATTCTGCATCCAAAGCAAGAAAAGAAAAAAAGTGCAAAGAAAACAGCTAATGAAATACTGTTTAGCTATGGTCCTCACCCAGACAGACCATTAAAATTCCTAGTAGTTACAGCAGTGCAAAGGAGAATCAGCAGTAGTTCCTGAAAATAAGACTAAATCATGGAACACGGAACAACACTGTGCTCTCCTGAGAAGCTCAACTGATGTAAGCAGATGCATCCTAGAAATGCAGAAGCAAATACTTTTCAGATCATCTCAGTCATGTCACACACCCAGGAAATGGAGGAGTACTAAAAGTAGGATTTTACAAAATGTCTGAGCTAATGCTCACCACAGACATCACAAGCCATCACAGACAAATGGAAAAAAGCAGTCCTGCTAGACATCAGTATTCCCGTATTCCCCAAATCCTTAGTCATACATTCCTGCAGCTTTTTTTGCACAGACAGCTGGTGATTTTGTGATAAAGCATCAGAAAACATTCATTTCTGCTGAATCTGCATCAGCTCAGTCCTCAGCTACATCTGCACTGGTACAAAGCATCAGGAGCATCAGGAGCTCAAAGCACCGGGCAAGGAAGGGACACTCATTTGTCATTACTGGCTTACGGGATAGACCAGTTCTGAAGAACCCTAAACCCATTTTCTGAAGCTACAGTCAGTCACAGATCTGTGACATTTTATTAAAAAAACTTAAATGCAAAAGGACGTTTCTTCCACTGGCATAAGTGGCTTAGTATTCCACCATTCCAGGCCAGGATATTAAGCTGCTGTTTTCATCTACACCCTTGATTAACGAGAACCATTTTTCTGCCTTTTTCCATGCTTCCTTCTGCTACCACTACCATTCTCCCACGTAACAAGTGATCAGATGAGAGGAAATGGTTTAAAGTTGTGCCAGGGGGGGTTAGATTGGATATTAGGAAAAATCTCTTCACCAAAAGGGCTCTCAAGCACTGGAACAGGCTGCCCAGGGAAATGGTTGAGTCACCACCCCTAGAGATATTTAAAAGATGTGTAGATGTGGCATTTAAGTACATGGTTTAGTGGTAAATTTGGCAGTGCTGGGTTTAACAGTTGGACTCTTAGAAAGGTCCTAAAGGTCTTTTCCAACCTAAATAATTGTACGATTCATGTAGCATATGATAAACTAGTTGTGAAACTACTCCAAGTGAAAACTCTAAAAATTCTCCTAAAAATACTAACTTAAGTGAAATTTGGAAAAACTGTGAAGCTTCCAGCTATCAACTCACCAATCTGGCTTATGTACCACTAGATGTTGGCAATGAAGCATAAAGTCAACAAAGTATTTAAACCCAGCATAATGTTTGTTTAAGGTGGATCAATTAAGAACTTTGTTACCTATGCCCCAAAAAAGACCATGCCACTGAAAGTTAGAACTGAAAGATACACTCAACTTTTCTTAAGGATTATTTGTCCATCCCCTTTCACTCCTAGCTCTCCCTGGCCAACTATGCTTCCCTCATTCCCCAGGCACCACAGATTGCTTTTCAAGATCTACCTTAGGAGAGGTGAAATACCAGAATTAATGCTAAGAAAATGTCAAAGTTACAAATGATGAGTGGTTTCTTCTGGGACCATGTTCAGAGTTGTATCATTACAAATACAGACTGAAATGTCTGAGTGCTCAAGAACTCTGTGGTGGTTTAACCCCAAGCAGTGCATACTGATCTTACAGCCCCCCTGCTCACACACTGCCTGCAATGGTGAGACATGGGAGAGAGCAGGAAGAGCAAGGAAATGCAGGGGTCCAGATAAAGACAGTTTATAAAGAGAAGAAAAGAGGAAAGTGAAGAGGAAAAAAACACCCAGTGGTGTTTTTCACCACTCGCTAACTCTCACAAGCAGACTGATGCCCAGCAGTCCCTGGGCAATAGGTACCTTCCAGCCAATATTCCCCCCTCAGCCCCCTCAGTTTTGTATTGCTGAGCATGGTCTTATATTGCATGGAATATCCCTGCAGTCAAACTGGACCAGCTGTCCCAGCCATGCCCTCCTCCCAGCTTCTTGCCCACCCGAGCCTACAACTAGGGGGTCCTGAAAGCCTTAACACTGTGCAAATGATGTTCAGCAACAGCCAAAACACCAGTGTGTTATCAACAGTTTTAGTCATAAACCCAAAACAGCCCCATGATACACTGCTACAAACTCTGACCCACCCAGACCCAGTATGAACAGGAAATAAATCCATGCTGGTGATCAAAGGAGGAGATTTGCTCTCTTTTCTTTCCTGCTAGCATTAGGTCTTCTGAAGACAGACAGGGAGCAAGCTTAGGGAAGTGATCTGAATTTAATCCAGGAATTACCCAAAGAATTTATTTACTTTAGAATATTATAAAAATTAAATAAAGACATGGGCCATAAATACTAATCCCTGGCCAGAAAGAACAAGAGGGAATCTGAAAGAGGAGGCAGCTGTAGGCAGTGAAAAGCAACTCCCATTTCATCTCGTGCATGGACTGGGTTGAAGCATCCTAAACTCTAGTCTCAGGCCAGACTATTTTAGACTAGGTTAAAGAATTAGATAAACATATATAAAAAGGTGAGGTCATTCTTAGAAGGCAGAACTAGCTAATTTTCACTCACTCCCAAATTAGCTGCTTCTAAATAGTAAGTGTGAAAACACCAAAAACCTCCCATTGATGTTTGATCAACGACAAATGTAAAATTAATCCCTATAAAGACAACCACTAAATAAATATAATCTATGGCATATTAGATAACAGCAATGTTTTCTTTTACTGTGAGTGTCCTTTGGTTGATTTGTTCACAGGAACAGAAACAGATTCCTGTATGTATTTCTAAACTCACAAAAACAATACTGATGTACTAAAACTAGTACTTACTTATTGAATTCTACACATTAAATTATGCACTGACCACAAGAGAAGTATTATACACTTTTTATAAGGTAAACTTCCTGGATGTCATTTTACAGGCTACAATGTTACAAATTTGCTCAAATAAATAGCTGAAACAATCTAAATCTAGAATAAAAGAAGGAATCCAGGACATGCTGCTCTTCTAGCATGTGGTCACAAATGAAAATCCCCAAGTATAATACCATGGACAGGTAAAAGAGATAGAAATATATCAAATAATAAACATGACATTCTAACTTCTTTCTTCTCATACAGCTTAAATTTGAGGTATGTCATCTAAAAAAAGGAGATCGTGTTGCTCTCTTGCATCACAGTAATGGACTAGTATGGCCTCAACTGATTAACAGCAAATATTCTGACAGAACTGTCTTGATGTCTAATAAGAATCTGAAGACTAAATGTGAATCTACGGATATATAATACTGAAAACAAGATATTTGGGCATTATCATCCTACAAATAAGAAACATTTTAAACATTATATGTTAAAGATGTTTCCATTTTCTGTTTGAAGAAGTCACAAAGTGGAAAGAACAATCCAGAGAAAACAAGCATCTCAAGAGATCAATTTAAAAACCAAACTGGGGCAAGTCACAACTGAATTCCTATTTTTAATACAGTAGGGTTTGGGGGTGTTCTGGTTTGGGGTTTATTTGATTTTTTTTCTGTTGAAATTTTATCATTTTCCTGCTAGAATTTTAAAAGGTTTAAATTTATTTCAATTTTTCACCTTTAAAACCAGGAAGGTCTGGCAAAACAGTCCTCAGAGTTAAAAAAAAAAAAAAAAACAAACAAAACAACACCACAAAAAAACAAAACTCCCAACTGAATGCAGAGAAACCCACAAAGACAGTTCCACCAAAGACCAACAAAAACCCCAAACCCATTAAATCACCATGACAACATGCAAGGACATTGAAGGAATAGAAGGTTTCCATTTCACTACACAAGTGCACAAGCAATGCCCTTACACATTTGTATCTCAGAATGGAAAATATCCAATTTCACATTCACATAATCTCAAACGCTATGGCCATGTAGCATTCTTGCTTATTTGATACATTCTGATCAAGTGCCCAAAAGGCTTCCTGTTCCTTGCCAACTCTTTTCAAATCCTTAATTGATAACATATAGTTTTAATTCCAAATGGGAACCAATACTGAACAAATATTCATCAAAATTGCTCTGATTTTAAAAATACTTGCAAATCTGCTTAGCTGCTTTTTACTACTAAACTACATGTACGTCATGCTACTTCCTTTGCCTTTCTTTCTTTTTTTTAGGTCAGGGTTTTGCTATCAGGATGGGGTGCCTTGACAGATCTGGCATTGCTCAAAGATGATCCATTGTCATTGTCACTTTTACCACTGTAGATCATTTATCACCTGACACGTTTTATCTTGCAGCTGAAATACTCAAATAATACCACAGACGGACAGAAGTTTTTAAAAGGAAGACGACCTTGCTTATATTCTGAATTCCAGTGACAAAAAAAAAAAAAAAAACAACAGTGAAGCAGCCGACAAAGAATTTTAAAAAATTAAAAATTAAGGATAGCATCAATTGAATACCTTCATGGAAAACGATCTTGTGAAAGTGAAGTAACTGTTACTGCCCTTGTAGCTCAGGAAGATCCATAACAAGGGTCAGTCTCACATCCTGTCCAAGCCGCCAGCACAAACCTCTAGGGCTTTATTTAGGTTTGAGGTTTGTTAATACAGAATATGTGACTAAAAAGAGCAACATACGACTGTCATCTGGTATTGATTGGTTGAAACTGTCAAGAAGCAATCCAAAAGATGGCTGTTTTCTAACTGGAAAACAAATGAGCATGTGTCCAATGACATTCCCTGTGAACTGATTCTTTGTTCAATGGTATTCAATAAGTGAAAACTTTTTTTTGCTTTAAGACAATAGGTTGCCATCATCATCTATCAAAAAAAGTCTCTTATACGTAGTCTTACAGATTAGTTTTTAAAAAACAGATCTTTTTTAGATTTTTTTAAAGAAGATTTTTTTAAAGAATTTTTTTAGATAAAAAAGAGAATGGGACAATATGTATGCTTTAACAGAGCTAAAATTCAATTTTCCATCATTTAGAAGGAATAAAAAAAAAAATGAGAGGAGGCTGTATTTTAGAGGACTTGCATAATAGCAAGCAGTTGCTAAAAATGTTACAACTTTTTAATAAATAACCAAACATTTGAACAGCTTAAAAGCAAGCAACAAATTCTGTTGAAAACAAAATTCTACTGAAAATTACTGAGGCACAATTCAAAAGACACATAGTTCCTTTAGTATTTGAGGGGAATTGCTGAAAATATTTTTCTTTAAAGAAAATCTCAAATAATTGGTCAGTGTTTAATTTCCTTATCATTAAAGATTTGTACAATGTCTTTTCCCCTATATTATGTTATGTTCCTGCGTTCTGGAAAGAATTCTTTTATATTGAAACTAATATTCTCAAGCAGGAGTTCACAAATTAGAAAAGGACTAAACAGCGAAAACCTCTCTGCAAAAGACAAACACTTAAGAGCTAAACAAGGAGGACAGCAAAGAGAAGACAGTATTAAAATACGCTAAAAAAGAATTGGAATGACGAGGTCTGTGCGCGACAACAATCCCTCATGTGAAAAGTCACACCACAAACATGAACTGTCATTACTATTGCAGTTCTTCCTTTCAAACACTTGTTCATTATTTGTATATTCAGTGTCCATCACAGTTAACATGGCAACATGAAGTTATTTCAGTCTGGAAACAAAACAAACAAAAAAAGATTTCTCTGAAGATGCAAACTGCCTGTTGTTATGGAATGGGGCTGATTGTGTAGTCCCACACTCATCCTTGAGCTACCTCTGGCATAATAAAATAGTATAATTTGCTAACTCAGTAATAAAACCGATCCCTCAACCCCTCAAGAGTAGTTAAGTTTTCTGCTGGATTAATGAACCAAACTGGCTCACTGGTTTGAGAAGCAGCCCAGCTTGGCACAAAAACATGCAACTGGGAGGGAAGAAGGAATGAAGACACTCTTTTAGCAGCAGCAGGTGCCAGATTGGCTCTGATCACTTGTCTAACACTGAGCAGTTAAGAGTGACTGTTCCTAAGTTGAACAGTCTTAATGATGTGTATCCTCACATACCTACAGCACAAAGGCAGCAAGGTAAAAAGAAACAAAGCTTTAATCAATCAGTGAGAACTCCAAGCTGTGTGCTGGAGTTAACACGATGGAAGGAAGGGATGCCATCCAGAGGCTCGAAAGGTGAACCTCATGAAGTTCAACAAGGCCAAGTGAAAGATCCTGCACATGGGTCAGGGCAACCCCATGCACAAACCCAGGGCAGAGAACTGATCGGGAGCAGCCCTGGAGAGGTGCTGGTGGATGAGAGGCTGGGCACGATCTGGTAATGTCAAAATGCCCAGAAAGCGGAACGTATCCTGGGCTGCATTCCCAGCAGCATGGGCAGCAGATCGAGGAAGGGGATTCTGCCCCTCTGCTCCACCCTGGTGAGACCCCACCTGGAGTGCTCCATCCAGCTCTGTGGTGGAAGGGCAGGACTTGCTGGAGCAAGTCCAGAGAAGGGCGACAAAGATGATCAGAGCACTGAAGCACCTCTCCTATGAAAACAGACCCTTCACAGACAGACTGGGATTGTTCAGCCTGGAGAAGAGGCTCCAGGGACACCTTACAGAACCTTCAAGTACCTAAAGGAGGCTACCAGAGAGCTGGAAAGGGACAATTCACAGGGCCGGACAAGAGGGAATGGCTTCAAACTGAACAAGGACAGGTTTAGATTAGATATTACAAAGAAATTCTTACTGTGAGGGTGGTGAGGCACCAAAACACATTGCCCAGAAAAGCTGTGGATGCCTCATCCCTGGAAGTGTTCAAGGCCAGGCGGGATGGGGCTCTGAGCAACCTGGTCTAGTGGAAGGTGTCCCTGCCCATGGCAGGGTGGTTGGAACTAGATGACTTTTAAAGGTCCCTTCCAATGCAGGCCATTCTATGATTTTAATTCAAAACCACAAAGTCAGTCCTTCAAGGCTGGAAGACAGTAACACACCCTCTTAAAGAAATAGGTGTCAAGATGGAAGAGTTAGAGACTATTTAGCCTAATTTCAATTTCCAGAAAAAATGCTTAGCTACATACAACCATCAACCACCTAGAAAAGAAGATAATAAAAGCTAATAAACATGGACATGAAGAAAACCAGCCAAGTCAAACTAACTTTTCTATGACTGGATAGGCTTTTTCAGAGGACCAGGACAATCTCAACATTTGACATTTGCATTATGTTCTCAAAACTGCTACAGAAAACATGGTCTAGTAAGAACAAAGAGGGGGCAGTCTTGTCTGTGCTCATGTAATCATATCAATCATATCCTTCATATCTTTCCTTTGAACATAGTGTATCCTCATGAAACCTGCAAGTACCACAAAGCTGCAAGTCCACTGTAGGAGAGGATCAAAACTAACAAGATCCTGAAACTGGAGAAGGAGTCTGAATGTAAAGGTTGTAATTCAATTTGAACAAAAGCGAAAACTACACTCACACATATATAATGAACTGCATAAACATGAAAAGAGGAGTAACTCGACTACACGAGCTGCTGCTACAGGAGATCACAAACTGCTCTGAAAAAAAGAGAAGGAATAGATAACTAAGAGCAATAATTTGCAAGACACTTACAGCCATCTTCTCACAGTCCTTGACATCAATACACCAGGCAAACACTGCCCAGGACACAACCAGGATGACTGAAGAGAGCATAAGGGGAGAGCAGTAAGACCAATAAGGGTGTAACATGTAATGGTAGACTGAAATAACTCAAAATTCCTTCATCTGGTGGGAGGGGAAAGGAATATAGGGAAAACTGAAAGAAAAGGATAAATTGTTTGCCTTGTCCAATAAGATCAGAATAAAAGGATAAGAGGACAAATAAGAAAAAAATTGTTTTACAGCAGATTTCTTTAGAAAGTGTCAAATCACCTAAAGATCTCCAGCAAAAGACATCAGACAAGGATTTGTCATATCTGGCTTAAAAATAGTTAATCTTTTCTTGAAGCACAGGAATTGCTGGGTATTGCTCAGCATTTTACTTTATCTGTACTAAGAAGTTGCCTCTGGGACAAGACAGTAAAATCAATGCACTAAGCATTGTTCCAGTTAAACATCAAGTTTGTGCTTTGGGGTTTCAGCAAGGCAATAAAAATTTACGCTTGCACAGCATGAGGACAGTAATGTGTTCAAAATACTAGTGGCATTTGTTCTCAACAGAAGTAAATAGCTTAACTGAAGTGATGTAAGCTGCAAGTAGGGGGCAAAAGCTGATTATTTACATTCTTTAAAATCCTCCTAAGAGCCTGACAAGATTCACAGCTATCAGGTAACTGATGCAGCTGTTGCCATCTACGCAAATGGTGGAGCCCAGGGATGATGGAGCTACAGAGAACAGTTTTCCACTGCCTGAAGGACTGACTGACTGGCTACAAGGTTATCCAGACTAATTCCATTTTGCCCAGTTACAGAAACAGTCTGACTAAGCCTTTCAGTCAGTTCACAAACAGCTATTCCAGTAACTCAAAAAAATTTTAAGGAGTACTTAAGCACCAAGCTAGGTGAGGAAAAACTCCCAATTCCTCTCCCTCCGAAATTTAAAAGCTAATGCTGATTAGACAGAACCAGTTCCAATACAACTTCCTCACTCCTGTGCCTGCTGTACCTACTCTCACAAGCTTCTGTCCACTTCTAATCTAACAAGTAAAACTACATTACTCGTGGCACAGGTGTATTGGGAAGGGTGGTGAGAGGGTTTAATTTCAATACAATCATGAAAACTAAGTAAATTACTTGAAAGATGCAGACTTTCCAGGTAAACCTAGGAGAACTCCAACCATTTTGACCTCACCAACAGAATTCACTGTGCAATCTGCCTCTTGCCACAGAACCCAACAACTTCAAAATAAGCATTACTTAAAATGAGAAAACCTCACCTGCCACAAAACAGGAGGTGGAAGATTATCAAGTAGTACTAAAAGATTCTACTAAAACGATGAATATCAGAAATAAAAACTGATAAAACACACAACAATAGTTTCCATTTCAGGCTTAGCTCATCCTTCTTTCTCTTTTTTTAATACTTTTTTAGATATTTTAAAATATTTAGGTTTGTCAGACTGATTACATGTGCTACAGTGAGTTCTCAAAAACAACCGAAGAACCTCATTTAGCCTCATTTCAGTGTTTTAGTTAAAATTAGCAGAGCAATACCCAAGTTTCTTAAGACTAATGAAGTCCAAGGTACATACTCAAAGCAGACTTGATAAAACCAACTTCCTATTTAAACCTCAGAAAACAACTCACTCTATACAACAACTGGTAGCCACTGCTCAGGCAGCTCAGGACCACAGCACAGAGCTTGGGCAATGTAGGAACAGAAAACTACATTTTAAGTTTCATAAAAATATACTGCAACAGCATATTAGAATACCTTTGAAAGATTCATAAAGAACTCAGTGATACAGGAGAATGGTCTCAATCTGCACAAAATACAGCAAGTCAGAACAGAGAATACTAAGCTAACAAAACATTTCAACCATAGCAGATCAACTGAGTAGGACAAAACAAGCAACCAAAGAAAGACAAAAATAAGGAAATTATAAGGAAAAATAGAATCAATAGCTAGGTAACCAAGATACTAACTTAAATATTCCAGGAAACAGGGACGCTGCACAGAAGACAGTAAGTCTGATGTATGTTTGTACACATTATTTATACTCCATGCACCCCTTATTTAGCAAAAATATAAGGAGCCAAGCATTGCCTGTCAAGCAACCAAACCAAGAAGTGATAAAATGCCATGAAAACTAAGGAAAAAAACCTGAGAGAACACAAAGGAAAAGAAGAAACCAGAACTAAATCTCTAGCCAAGTAGAACACAGCTTAGAAGACAGACCATGGAGCTGACCAGTTGAATGCTATAATAATACAGTTTGGTTTCTTTCTTCTACAGGTCTCTCTCTGCTCCTGCTTCACCTACACAAAAATGGGAATTATGATCACAACCCCAATGAACACTGGACTGCTTTAACTACAGATCTTGATGTTACTATTGTAATACTGATTTAATCTATCCCTTTAGTAAAATAATTCTATTATAATTCACAACAGTAAAATTTGGGCTTTTCTTAACCATGTCTTTAGGGCAGATACTGGCACACAGCTAATCTTGCATTAATGCTGCCCAAGATGACAGGCTGGACTTAAGGAACATAATCTGAAGGACAGACTCAGCTGTTTTTATATAAAATGGCCAAAGACAAAGCAGCTCTGGAGAGCTGCCCATGTGATTTTTATTATTAATGATTCAGTTTACATACTAAAAAAACCCCAGTAACTATAGTTCACAGAATATTCATAACCCATGGCAGTAGATATTTTCTTAACCAGCACTGGTAATGTTCTCTTGCAGCAGCATTTCAGTTCTGCATATCCTTCTGGATAACATACACCTGAAATTCATCAATAAATGCAAGTGTTCTACACAAATGTTTATGTAGCCAAAGGCAAAAAGCACGTTTTTCATCAAAAAGATGACAGTGTAACTTACACTTGAACTCCTCAAAATTGTGTAAAAAGTGTACACTAAAACAGTTTAAAGGTGATTCATACAACATCTAAATTCACAAATAATGGAGTTAAATGGGCGAATGTGAGATAAAGTGGATATAAATAAAACATAAATATAAGTTGTTTCAGAGTATCTGTATAGGCTTTACACAATACCCTCATCACCAAGGTGGAAATCTTAGAAAGCTAGACATTTTTCCCCCCTGAAGACCTGAAACATGAATAATTTATATGCAACAGAAATGTATATTCTACAGCAAGTTAATAAATAACAGAGATGATCTTCAATCAGTAGCTGTTGTTAAGAGAGTATACAGTCATTTCCCTCCAGAAAGTCAAGAAAAAATAAATTAATTAAAAGCTGGCTGACATTTTGTCACGTAACTTAACAACTTTCCACAGAATACAACCAAGTGGGGAGAAATGCAAGTGGCTAAGGACCAAAGTAGTAGCCACGTTAACAACCCAGTTGTCCTTTAACAACCAGTTTTGAAGACTCAAACTACAAATACAACTAAATAATTCTTCCCTACACAGGTTTTATGTATAACATTGTATTAAAGCATTTCAGTTTTATGAAGAAGAAGTTCACACAGATAAACTACAGTTTGGACACCAAGACAGCCACAGCTAAACCATTTCAACCCTCCAAAACTCACACAATTAAGCTTCAGCTACAGAAACAAATCCAAAGAAACCTACACACACAGGCATGCAAACACTTCCCCTCCCCCATAAAATCCAATTTTATGTCTCAGTTAACAGGCTTCTCATCTTCAATATTGCAGAACTGCCTTATTACTTAAAGAATTCCCTTGTTTCTAGTCTTCTGTGTCATCCACACAGCACAGCTAATAGCAACTACTCTAAAAAAAAATCCCCATTCACAGTTGTTTGAAACCATTATATGACTTTAGAAAGTAAAATGTATAACCTCTTACCTGAGCATGAAAATTTGACATAGTCGTTGTCTCTATATCTTTCTTTCCCAAAATCTCCATTTTCACTGGTGAATTGGGAAAATTAAACGAAAAGTAGTCTAAAAAGTCAGGTAAATAAGTAGCTGCCCCATGAACAATACCCATTACATAGTAAGCTGCACAGTTTTCATTTTCACTAAAAACCAGACCCACAAACTCTTCTGCAAATCTCTCCATCTCCACAGGAGACAAGTGGGAGAGTTCATTACTGTAGGCATGGATAACTGATGCACCTCCGTTAGGCTGGTGCTCAATATGAATCAGCTGTTTGAACTCCAATGTGTCCAACCTTTTGAGTTTATTTTGAACCCGTGGCTCCTTTAACGAGACAAATGGAAACTCACTGTTCTCTGGTATCTTGGACTCACAGTCCTTCTTGGGATCCATATTTTTCCCACTGAAATCCTTAAGATGATCATCTATGATGCCTTTGGTTTCCTGATCCTCAATATCAGAAACCAATCCTGAGCAGATGGTCTGAATGGATTTGCTGTACATTTTTGGACGCTTCCTCTTCTCATTCTCTTTATGTTTCTTTTTCTTTTTCTTCTTAACTTTTTTAATCTGTAGCTCTTCTGCATTGGTTTTTGGTTTCTCCTTCCCACCTGTTGAGAGGAAAAAATCTCTTAAGACTCTCTATATACATAACATGTACTTAAACATGGCACAAAAGACCAGAGAACAAAAGCAAGGATCACAATGTGTATCTTAACAAAAATGAGTGGAGTAAGAGATACCTGCCATGTTCACATTCTGACTGACAAATAAGCTGACAAATAAAGGGAAGGACATCACAAAAAAAACAAGTTTTCCAAGGTTGCTTTCATGATGAGTCACAGTCCTTCATCATTCCCTTTAACTGGTCATCAGCAGTTACTGTCCCAGAAAGTCCAGAGATGTCACAGGACAGCTGTCCAACACTGCCAAATAATATCAACCAGCAGCAGTGAGCTGTTCACAAGATGACACTACTAAAGCCTACCCTGTCACATGGGTTTTACACGGTCATTCTTTCATAATTACATAAATTGTGTTGAAATATATGTGGGGACATCTAAAAAGTGACATATTAGAAAATAAATAGAATTCAAATGAAACAAAACACACATTAAGGAAAACACAAAACAGAGACTAGCTTCAAGTTTACATAATACACAAACTGAACTGAAAACAAAGTGTAATGGCCTAAAGGCAGAAAGCACTCAGGGATAACACGTTCAAGTGATTTCCAAGGTAAATGCTCTCCTTTGTTTTAAAGTGTTTTCCTTCAAGTGCTTTTGGTGGTTTTTTGCAAGTAATAGAAGTGGGAGCCAAAAAAACTTCTGGCACTACACTGCCCAAAAATCTAGCAGCTGACATGATTTAGCAAATAGTGAAAGGAAGTTACTGGGTATATTTCAGTGCAAAATTATATTCACAAGTGACTGAAGACCAGCAGGTTCAAAGAGAGAAGCTTAGAAGTTTAGCAACTGAGTATTTCATTGCAAGACCAAGTCATCTCAAATCACAAGAGTTAAGTTAGCCAGTCTCTACTACTATGCTGCAGGAGACTATTTTCGGCTTGCAATCCTCGGCCCAAGTAACTCATAAGAGTCCTTTAAAAAAAAGAAAAAAGAAAAAGGAAAAAAGGAGACAGGGAGGGAGGGAGGAAGGAAAGAGATCACAACTGTTGGTGCAGGGAATCTCAAATTCTTGCTGATAATTAAGAGGCTTGGACATGGAAAATGCAGCTACTGAAAAGGAGAACATGCAATTAAGACACTTGCCTCTGAGCCTTGTAAGGTTTGTGACAGCAGCTACACACCTCTGGGATTCCTGAAGTGGAGGCAGGCAAGCTAGTTATGTCCCTGCATTCTATTTTCTCATGGAGGGGGGAGGAGGAAGTGCCCTGAGGTCACTTCATTTCTTACTTAGCCCAAACAAGGATATAGCCTCTAGGATTTCTTAATCTAATAACTACAAAGATTCCCTTCACTCGAAATCAGATTAACATGGCACACTGAGCAAAATTTCACTTTTAGCTAACCGAGTTCAACTGCCAAAAGGCAGAGTATCCTCAGAGTATCTGTCCTTTCTTAGGCTAAATTTGTTGTAAAACTAGCATCACCTCTGCAACAGGACTGTTTCATCTGGTACATGCAATATTCACCCATTTCTTTGTTAAATAACATCTTCCTTCTGTCACAAGTCTTTAAATATAATGGGCATGAAAAGACCAGGAAGAGGAGCAACAGGTGTAAAACTAAGTACCTCAGTCTTAGAGGAGTATTGAAAATAGTTCATTGAGGGTAGCAGGGTACTTAAGTGAAATGTCACCACCTGACAAAAATCACCTACTACTCACATTCTGGGGTATGGTAATGGTGTCATTATGGCACCAACTCCATTCAGGGGGAAAAAAAAAAAAACAAAACCACAAAGAAGTGGTTTATGACAGTGAAAAGTTCTATAATACAGGCTTAGAAATCTCAAAATGCAGACTACAGAATAGACATTTTTTCCCCCCTCCTGACTGCAGGAATACACAACCAGAAAGCATCCAAGAACATATAGGTATTTCAAATTCTTAAACATGCTTTAACTAATAATTTTAAAATTGTTTCACTCTAAACATGAAAATTTGTTGCTATATTGATGGATATTGCAAAGAAGTCAAACATTTTCAGATATTATATTAGTATAAATATAGAAAATATGGATTTACAGCACCAAATGCTGGAGCATGTCAAGGCAGAAGGAAGTAGGAGTCACCTGCCAACCCACTTCACTTGTCCTAAAATGGAGCTCAGATTTCTGTGGGGACTAATCACTCAGATCTGGGACTTCGTGCACAGTAGGGAAAGGATGGAAATTTCTATTCACTGGGGTGCAATCAGCAGTAATAGAAACAGCAACACATACAACAACTAAGTGCAAAGCAAGAAGCTATTTGCTATGGCAAGAGCCAAATTTCTCTGTTGTACTTGAACATGTTTATAATGACCAAGGAAAATCCTAAGACAACTGAAGATTGGCATCTACATATTCTTGTTGAACATCCAGCTATAAAATTACATTCCATTATTGCTAGTTGAAATGTGAAGTACTTACATGAGATGGGTATGAATCTGTATTTGTGCAAAACTACTTCAAAAATTATTGACTTCCATTCCTACAGTACAAGAAGGAAGATGATCTGATTTCCCCTTCCAATCTGTCCCATGCCCTGCCTTTGATTCTATCTTCTGAGAAGTTTTACTGACTAACAACCAATTTCACTCAACTTCTCCTGTAGTATATGGTGGCTGCTTTTTTAACCCATCACTTACTGTATTTCACAGATGCAGCTGTACAATAAAATAAAACAATAAAAATAAATACATACATTAAAAAAAAGTCTGCTAGTAAACTACAAAACAGGTTTCCTTAGAGAGGTGGTGGATGCCCCAGGCCTGTCAGTGTTTAAGAGGCATTTGGACAATGCCCTTAACAACACACTAACTTTTGGTCACCACTTTTGAAGTGGTGGGGCAGTGGGACTGAATGATCACTGTAGGCCCCTTCCAACTGAATTAGTCATTTCTATTCTAATCCTGAGCAAGCAGCACTCAAAAGAGCACAGCCATGGTCTTGAAAGCAGTGGTGCTTTTAAGACAGAAACAACAACAAAACAAAACCAATATAACAATTAAAATCAGACAGATGGAATGTAAACCAGTCTCAAATTATGCAAAGTTCACATGAACGTGTCCAAAAAGGTTTGTGCTCAATACCAGTTGTAAAAATAAGTTTTAGTTAAGTTGGTATATATTTATGGAAGCCTTTAAAATCTTAGGAGGAATTACACTAAGACACTCTTGAAGTGAAGAACATTTATCAGTCTCTGTGTTTGTTTTCACACCATCTCTGTGAAAGCTTCAGAAAGGAAAAAAGCTCTCAACCACAGGATAAAAATAATTCTTTTTCTGGTATCCAACAGTCTTCTTTCCAGCTTGATAAGAAATTTTCTGTTCAGCTTTAAATAAATAGATTTTTATACAGTCTGTTTTTACTTTTGAACTCAAGATAAAAGGGTTATGCCATTTACACATATATCAAGTATTACAATTCATCAGTACACACTTTCCCAAATTATGCTACGTTGCAAAACTGGGGCACACAATTTGGAATCAAATATTTGCTAACAGCCTCTCATCTCTGAACAAAACTCTCTTCCACAGAATTTTTTGGACCTCTATATATAAAAAGGATAGAACTGAGAACATTTTTAATTCTGAAACACTTGGAAACCAACACAGCAACAATCACTGAAAGAACAGCAGTCTGTACAGCAAAAAAACACCAGAAGATCTATGATGGAAAGTAGCAGGAACCCCTGAAATGCTACTTGCAACTGGAAAGAAAGAGAAAAATGGTGTTTATCCCTGTGAGACAAAACATGAATCAGGAGTCTGAGCTACTGATGGCACTGAAGAGGAAAAAAGCCTTAAAACACAGAAGTCAGAAGATAAAAAGGATTCCAAATGGGATTTTTCCAAAACATTTCCAGAATTAAAGACTTTCAAAAAAACCTACCTACCAACAAGAGCAAAACTTAGTTCTCTAAACTAATTCAAGCAGGAATTAAAAGGTAACATGACTTCAAAAACTGATTAGTTGTTTCCAAGCTTTTTTCAAATTCACACAGGCTTTTGCTACTGCACACACAAGACAGATTCTGTCAAGAACTCTACTTCATTTCCACACTGGCAGCACATTACGTACTTACAGAAAATTATTCTTAGATATTTCATACACTGTATTTCAAAGAGAAAATATTTATATTATAAAATTAAATTGAATACTGAAACACTGAAAAAATGTGAAATGTGTAATTATTTGTTCAGCCTTCAAATGTGGATACATGACACAGCTGAGCAATGTATGAGCTTGCTGCCACGGATGAGTCCAACCCCCCACTCTCCTCTGCCACTGCTCCTGGCACACAGTCCTGCACCATTCCTGCTACTGCCTGATGCTCATCTGATTGCACAGTAACTCAGTGGCTCAGCAGAAAACTATTCACTTTGCTGCTCTAGATCAGAGAACAGAACTGGTTCACAGCGCTGTCTGACAGGAACTAAAGCATGGAGACCATTGAGAGCAGGCACTGGGGGGTACTAAAGCCCACTCCTCATCTGTGGCAGAAAACACTTGATCTGCTCCCCACACCTTCATCTATCCACCTCCAGCACTGAACAAGGCTGAATTTTTAAGGGGGGGAAGGAAGTCCCACCACCTCACACAACAGTACATATAGGAGACAGGATCCATTTCCTAAAAAACCTTAACAGAAAGCTCCCTAACCCCAAAGCTTGAACTCTTCAATTCAACATAGAGGTTACACAATTTATCTTTTAAAGGTAACATTTTAGTTTATTTAACTGTAATATGGATCGGGCTACAATTTCTGCCCTCTATCCTTTCTTACAGTGAGTGTGGGTGGTGCTGTACAGTGCTCACTCCCCATCCTGCTTTGACATCCAGATACCCCCAATTTTAGAATATTTATGTTCAATTATTTCCGCATACAGACAGTTCTCCTGAAGAATACAAACATAAAATGGAAAACTGATTTCTAGAAGTAAGCAGGATTTTTTAGCAAAGCTTGAATAAACTGTGACAGAATGAGAAGGAAGCACATTTCTAGCCTAAGGCTTCTGCTCTACTGAATTTCAAAGATCCACTCTGAAGTAGGTATTTAAAGCTGCTCAGAAGTTGCAAATACTGTAACAGCAAAAGGAGTTAGTTTGCTGAAATACTGGGATTGCTATCAGCAATGACAAATAAATACTTTCATCTTATTCTTCTTCTGCATTAGCTGTAGAGAGGAGCAGAAACCCACTCATCCAGTCACTCCTCTGCTGCATATATCAAAATACTTTAAAGTAAAATGTGCCGCTGCTTCCAAAACCAATAATGCTGCTTTGACACTTGGCTAATGGACGCCAAAAAAGAACAGCTGCTTTCCACATCTCCCTAGGGCAGTAATCAAGTTGCCTCAGAGCAGACATACAGAATTCTGTGAAAACATTAAGTAAGCAATCCAAAAGGCTATATAAAGATCCCAACACAAGACTGAGATATTCAAGCCAGCTTAGTTTTAAGCAAGATTTGGCAGCAGCAGTTCAGTGCTCGATGCAAGCTGATTTCACCTCTCAAGTACTTACTGCTGAGGCACTCACAACCCAAAACTTTCAAGATAGGTGTTTCAGAGATCCTTCACCAGCAATCACAATAAAGGTGTGTACATACATACATATCCATTCAACTGCTAGAATCTAACTGCACCCATTCTGAAGTGCACAGCATCTTTGTCCCTGTGTCCTGAGATGCATTTAGACACACACAGCTACTGAACCAGCTACAAACATAAAACCTTTTTCCACTGCATGGTTTGAAAACTCAAGAGAGAAGTTAACAATTTTCACTTGAATTAAAAACAAGTTAGTTAAGGTGAGTCAGAGAAGTGCTGTAGGACCCCAAGAACGAGAAATAACAGAGATGGGGAGAGTAGAAAAACTCTAAGCACCCATAGACTTTTACAGGAGCTTTCCCCTTGACCTGAAGTTAAAAAGCAGACTGAGTTCACACTTAACTGGACTGGGAAAAAAAAAAAAAAAAAAAGAACAGTAAAATTTTAATTCTCCTGCTCTTATTTGGCTAATCATGTCTGCATGAGGATGGAGTTATAAAACTTGCAGCACATTATTAAGGAAGTTAGAAGAATGGAAATGTATGTTCATTCTGTTGAGGCATGCACAAACTCAGCAGTATAAGAACTACCTCTAAACAAACTTTTAACCATCATCTAGGCAAGTCACGCCTTACTCCTACCATACATGCATCTATAGGAAAGGCAGAACTTTCGGGGTAACTCAGTACATTTCATTTCTTGTGGTGACACAATATCCCTGTCAGACACAGCATAGGACTGAGATTCAGAACTATTCAAATTTTATATAAATCAGTCAATGCTCTGTTATTACTTGATGACCCACGATTGTATTTTAAATTAATGTTAGACAGCCTGAACTCTGGTTAACTACAGACACTCTACAAGAGTAAGTTTTTACACCTAGAAAAGTTAGACATTACCTGAAGTTTACTTTATGTTGTGTTTTGTCCATTAGAACATTTGACATGAAATTTTAAATGAGCAGAAGCCATGAAGTAAAATACTTCATTCAGTTGCTTCAACCAGAGCAGCATTTCTCAACTTTGAGGTCACAGCCACCAAAATTATTAAGGAGGGACTTTTGACATTTCAAAACAAAACCCAAAAATTAATAACTAAATTATTCATTTACCACAGTTTTCTAGCTGACAACTAGTAGCAGGAAGACACAAACATTTTTAATAGCAGTCAGTAATTAAAGACAGTTTTGATTTCTGCACTTGAGGAAAGCCCAGTCACCAAAATTTAAGACAGCTGAGGAACACTTGGTGAGGAGTAGAAAGATGAAAGAACATCAACCCAGAGAAGCCTAAACAGGGACCACATTTCCTAGATTTTTTTCAACTGAACAGAAGGACTGGCACACAGCAGCTTCCTCCTCACTCTGTGGCACACGAACACACACAGCAGTGCCAACCAGCTGCCTGTACACCCCTCGCTCTGCAAGGCCCTGGCTGTTCTGCCACCAGCTACAGCACACGGCTCGAGTCTTGGGCTTGGTCCTGTACCAACCACCTCCCACTGCAGCCCTCTCCAGTAAGGGACAAGTGAGAATAACCTCCAATTAATGATCTTCACTTTCTTCCCATAGTCTCACACGGCCAGAGACACGACTCTCACTGCAATTCACTCTAAAGCTACTGATAGAGTGTCTCAGCTCTGCTACAGCTCTTCAGGCTGAGTCTTTAAATAGCCAACACAAAAATCCCAGTTCAAACCACAGAAGTGTCCCCCTGGATCTTCCAGGGAGTTTAAAGTTCATAACCACAAACACTAAAAAAATTGAACAGGACCAGCCAAGATGCCATTCATGAACCAGTAAATAAATAAAATATGCAGTCACAGAGAATATAAGCGTTCTTGAAGCCACTGTCACTTAGGGTGGCCAAAAAAAAAAAAGAAAAAAATTCTTAAAATAAATAAATAAATAAATAAATAAATAAATAAATAAATAAAAATCTACCCAGCACAAGAAAAAAACATGAGCAGCATTTCAGATATTAAAAAACCCTCACGTTTGTCCCAGATAACAAAATTAGAAAACTGTCAGTTAACTAACGTATCACATTATATATTTATTTTTAAATCTCTTTCAATAAATATGATTCTACGTAATAATTTGGTGAGTTAATGAAAAACATATTAAAAATAGCTCAAAATTATTAGAAAACTGACCTCCTAATTGACTTAAAATGGGCATATGGAATTCTAAACAGACATGAAATGCACAGTCACTCCACAAATAAGGGAAATGAGCAAGATCAGCTGCTGACACGTTGCAAAGCTAATAGGCCACGTGCTGAAAACAAACAATTTCAAGATGCCTCAGTACAGAGCCCAGGAAACAAACCGAACAGCAGGAGCAACTGAGAACTGACAGCTATCTTGTTCTATTTACAGGCTTGAAAGCTTGACTATTAAACATCAGAAAAGTCAAGCCTAAAATACATCAAATAATCCTATTTCATGTTGTCTCCTGGAAGCTGAATAGTCACAACCACCTTGAGAGCAGCTATTTAAGATTTTCAGAAAGTGACACTTATGGGCGTACAAACACAACATATGATAGAAGTTGCTACAAAGATATGCATCAACTTCTACCATGTTCAGCTCCTTAATATAACCGTCCCTTGCCTACCAGAGCCATACAGGAAGATCCCAACGTGCTTCTTCCTACATCCTTTCCAACAACTGCACCAATGAACTTCAATGACATGTTGTAAAATAAGCAGAGATTTATAAAGCAACGAATAAAAAAATACAAACGTCTAAAATATTTCCAGTTAGTTTTTCTACAACAAACAGACTGAAAAGATGAAGTCTGCAAACAGCCCTCTGGAGTCTGGTCATCTGAGTTAACACACTAAACACATATATAAAATTATAATTTAACTATTTTATGTACCTTATAGAAGTATATCAAAAAGCAGCAATCTGTTCTGCCTTCCATACATCTAAATATCTGTTCTCCAAATAAGGGAACAACCCAAATAAAAACCATTAACAGAAATCCCAGCTAGACTAAAAGCAAGCACAGAAAACTTTGTGGAGAGGAAAGGTCCAACAGAAGATTTCTGTTCAAAATTAAAAGTCTGCATATGAGAAGAAAAATCTAAGAGGAATCAATGCAGGACAAAGTTTTTGTGCAGTTCCACACTCCTGGATCTTAAAATACAGTATGAGGTGAAAAAGTGCTGATTTAATCACCTTGTTTTAATGAAGCCTTTCACTTCAACACGCACACACTCCTCTACCAGCACTTTTCACTCTGCTATGGAAGAACTTTAAAGACAGCAGAGAAACACATATAGAAGCAGATCTCTTTTCTGAACTGACCATCACGGTATTTTAATTCATCTGTGGCATCAAAATTAGAACTGAAACCCACTTCCCATAAACAATACAATCAGAAGGTAAAAGAAAAATATTTTGTGTGCACGCAGCCTAACAACTTACTCAGATATTTACTAGCAATAATCCAGAGGTACAAAGACTGTTCTCGAAGGAAGAACTCCTATAAATGTGACAGCACTGAAATTCTCGCACAAGTCTCATATTTGAAACAAAATAATTCAAAAACCACAATTATTTCCACAGTCTTCACCATAAAAAGACATTCCAAATAATACACGTGCATATGCTAAACAGACTATCATAATTTGTAACCACAGCCTTCAGATCTCATTTAAAAAAAATCATATAAAAAAAATCAGAGATTTTGCAAGCAGTTGTAGAAAAAGGCTTTCACTTTTCATTGATGTACCAGAAGCCTTTGCTTCAAGTCCCAGACCCCCACCTCCAGCAAGACACACTTCAAAGCTTTACAGCACAGCTCTCCCTCCAGCTGCCACCTGCTCCATCACATTCAACATCTGTGTTTTACCCCAAACTCATATATTTTATTGGTAAAAGTTCGTAACTTGGAGCATAAGGACTGTGAAGCAAACTCAGTATTACAGGCAAATCAGTGTGATGGGTTGTGTGCCCTACAATCCTACTTCAGTCTTACCCATTCCCTCAATGTCCCATCAACTAAAGTGCAAATAAATCCTTCAACATTCTCCCTAAAGATACACACAGACAAAATACAGTGGATGGGAAAAAGCATGCAGTATGACTCAGGTCTCGTGTTCAATATACCAATTTTATAATTACTTCTGTGCAAAACCCATCTATAAAAATTTTAAAAGGTTCATAAGAATGTGCAATTAAATGTAATTTCTTCCAGAATAATAATAAAAGACAGCTTTATAAAACAATTTGTACTTAAATATGTTTATACCAGCAAAATAAAATATTCATTTTCAGTTCTTTCCTGCATTTTGGCATTCAATAACCCAAGGCATTTAACCTTGCAGAAACACTAAGAATTTCTCCTACTGCATTTTTAGCTACTGCTGCGCTCTGATATAAATAATGTGAAAAACAAGACTGACTGTTTTTTTCTTAAAGAAAAAACACAAATGGGACTGTTTACAAATAAACCTATCAATCATCTTCCGTTTTGCAGGACCTCCAGTACCTTTCAGTCACATCAAATTTTTTGTATGAAACTCTCCATTTCTAGAAGGTAACTGTTTATTATGCAAATTTTTTAAAATAAGTTTAATTCACTTATAGTTTCTGAATTTTTAGCAATATGCATGTGCCAAGAAGCTTTGTTTTTCAAAAACTGAACTCTTCCACATAACAGACTGAGAGACATAGAGGCAATTAGATAGCTTTATTCTTCAGAGAATACATCTTCAAGTGCAAAAGGGTGACAAAAAACCTTTTCATTCTAGATTCATAACAAAAGCCATCAGCCTCTCTGAAAGTGCCTCATTTCCTTTAGCAGCCTCAGGAACTGCAAAAAAAATACCCTCTTCAAGAACTGTCTGTCTCCAACACTGGCAAGTTTTATCACGGCTTTCAACAGAACGCCAACACAAGTTTAGGCAGATGAACAGCTTACACCCCTGAGCTTCCTCATACAAGTAACACTTCCATATTCAGCTTAAAGCACCAAAATCAGGCTTATGCACCAACTCTCCCTCAAAAGGCATCAGTCCCTCACTACTGACTTCTTCTATAACTAGTCACTTTTCACCTTGGCCAGCTACTTTAGCTGTCTGAAGTCTCACAGACTGTTACCTCCAGCCCCTCAAAGAAAGTAAGTCACAAACAGATGGTCAGAGCAACATTTTACAACAAGATATAGATCTAATAACTAGGAAAAGGAAATAAAATGCCTTTAGGCACTGTAGTGCCAGTCTCTAGACAGACACAAACAAAAAAAGGAAAACCGACCATAAAACCAAAAATGCAAAGAAAAGGGAAGCAGACTCATTCCAAAACTTTGTTCAAATCCCACGCAGTAAATTCTGAGCTCAGAACAATAGGGCCTGGAGCCTTTGCTACAAAGGAAGAAGACACCCTTAGATAGAGTTAATATTTGAGAAGGTCACAGAGACTGATACATACAAGAAGCTGCACCTTAAAGCACTTCTGCCTTTGCAGTCTCTTGCCCAGGATGTAAAACCAGATCAGCTAAACGACTCAGGAAATGTTATATGAACGTCACAGCACATACAAGCATATCCAGTCAGATTTTGGAGGCCCACAGAAAACACTGACCTGCTGTTCTGAATGGGATACAAACCCAGTGGAGAGAATCTATCTGCTCTCCTGACACATCCCCTTCTTTTCCTGAAACAGGAGTCAATTTTGCAGGATACTGAAAAACCAAACATAGCCTCTAAAAACACTTCCTTCCAACACTTTAAAGAAAACCTAAAACACACTTGACTGGCAACAAGTCAAGTGAAATAGAGTAAGGCATCTAATGCACTTGTAGCAGCGTTCTCCATGAGAACAACCCGTCCTGCTACTCGGCAGAGATGTTCTAACACAGTCCCTGGGCATATAAATTTTCACATTACTTTGAAAGTAAAGCACCATTTTTGGCTCAACAGCCCCACTAGGCATCATTTATTAGATCTGTGTAAGAAGACTTCCTGTCTTTGCAGCTTCCACCTGATCTGCTGAACGGCAACAGAAACAGGACCCAGTGTAAAAAAGGCTGTGACTCAAACAAAGCCTGAAGAACCTCACTCTTTTAAGCAGTTAAGCTTTGCTCAGTATCTCCAGTATCTCAACCACCAACTTCCTTCCACGCTCAGCAAAGACAAGTCACACCTGTCCCTCTCACAGGAAGTCATCAGCTTACACTCCTGTGTTCAAGGCAATACCTTTAGATCTGATCAAAGCAGGTTTGAAGCTGTCATAGCTAATACAGTTAACTTGTGTGCAGAGTATCATATATGATGCAGTAATTACCAGGTTCTGTGCCTCTGACATCATAGGAACACTTTGAAGATCAAGTTTTGATTTGAGGGTTTCAGTTTCTGGTTTCTAAATTAAATCCTACAGCACACAAGGTAACAAAAACATATCAGGAATTTGTTCCTAACTTCAAAAGCAGAATCTGAAAATAACATATTAAAAAAAAAAAAAAAATTGGTCTACTCAAATAATCAACACCCTCACAAAAAATCTAATGTAGCATGACCTAAGGTAGTTCAAGAACTGGCTTAACTGCTGTGCTCAAAGGGTTGTGAGCAGCATTACAAAGCCCAGCTGGAAAACAGTCCCTACTGGATTAATCCAGACCTTGATATCTTGGGCCAGTACTATTCAGCATCTTCATTAATTGTGTCATGGGACAGAGCACACCCTCAGCAAGTTGCAGGTGACACAAAACTGGAAGGAGGGTTTGACACACCACAGGATTGTGCTGCCTGTGAGAGGGACCTTGAGACACTGTAGAAATGAGCCAACCTGGGGGACTCATGAAGTCGACAGAGGGATGGGCAAAGCCCTGCACCTGAGAGGAATAACCTCATGAACCAGCATAGGCTGATAACCTTCTTCATGAGGTGTTTATACACACTGAGGAGATCCCCCTTGAGCCTCTTCTCCAGCCTTCTCAGTCCCAGCTGTCTCTCCTCATAGCAAAGATCATACAACAGACTCATAGAATAGTTTCTGTAGGAATAGACCATTGAAGGCCATCCCTGCAATGAGCAGGGACATCTTCAATTAGATCCAGTTATTCAAAGCCCCATCCAACCTGACCTTGAATATTTCTAAGGATGGGACATCTACCACCCCTCTGGGCAACCTGTTCCAGTCTCTCACCACCATCATCATAAAAAAATCTTCCTTATATCTAGACTGAATCTAATTGTCCAGAGAGACTGTGTTGCCTCCACCCTTGGAGACAGTCTGATAGTCCTGGGCAACCTGCTCTAATTGACCCTACTTGGAGCAGTGTCAGACTAGGCCCCTTCCAACCTCAACTACTGTACAATTCTAACAATCAGTGGATGCACAAGTCATGTGAAAACATTTTCTTAACGACATTCCTTTACAGAAAACAAAGTTGAAGAAATTAGCCAAAATTAAGGCTGCATGTGGCATGTAACATTTTAGTATTTGACAAAGTTTCTGAATTACAACTCCTTAGTTACTCAGTTTTGTAGACATAAAATGTAACACATTCATTTTTCTTCTCCACAATAAATAAAATGATAACCTGCATCTTCTCTGCAGTTATTGAACAAGGTATCACCAATATTATTCCTTGAATAATACTTTCCTAATACTACTAATGTATATGCAACACCATGGTGACAGTTTTATCTTTAATCTCCAGCACCTAATACATTTGACAAAAAAAGTAACATCTACAGTTAGGTTTTAACTGGCAACCCTCATACCAACTAACTAGAGAAAATGGCATAAGCTAAATGAAAAACACAGTATTGAAATCCAGTATCTAAACACAAATATTTTAAGAACTTAGAATGAAAAAACACTACACAGTTTGAACATACCTTTCTGCAATAATTTGATCTCTCCGTTTTCTTTCTTGATTTCATTCATTATTTTATGCTTCTTCTTCTCTTTTTGCTTCTTTTCCCTTTCTTTAACTTTGTCTTTGATTTGAGCTGAAATGCAAATATTTCACAATTAAGTAGGAACAGTAAATTAATTGTCACATACATGTTTCATATTACTCTTATGTAAGCTCTATTAAGAGGATAAAAGGAGGAGTTACAAGAAAATCCCAGTACTTATAATATGAAAAGCTAATATTTATCTGTTGTATAATCCAACATAAGCTTCTTTAACTCAGACAAGTTTTGTTTCTGTTATGTTAGAACTGTACACAACAACCCAGCAAGCTAACTGTAAACAAGTTAAAAATTTTTGCTTACTGCTATACCTTCTGCTCTTATTTTGCATCTGAAGTCAGCTCATTCCTTGAAATTCAAATTACATGCATTTCATAAGAATTGAGGGGAAAAAAAGACTATAATTTGCGTTTTCCTGGGTGCACATCTACACTGGAAACCTCGTAACTATCTACACATACTCTGAAATTAAAGGCTTTTGCAAGTATCTTGGAATGAGACCTCATTTGTCAGCTAAAAATCTTTTACATTATGTTCACAGGCCACACTAATGCAGTGAGATGCAATTAATAAAAACACATGAAATGTGCTGTATTTGCACAGCCAGTGTTATTCTCTTGTGCTTCCCCTGCTTGCCTACAATCAGCAACAGCTCACCTGAGTAGTCTCATTATTCATTTACTTTCTTGTCAAGTCACTCCATGTTTTTAAATCCCTGACACAGAAAAGCAGAGCCTTTAGGCATGCTCTCTGCATGTAATATACCAGACCCAGAGGAATTCATCATTTCGAAAGTCATCTTTTCAAGCCGAGTTTAGATTCACTTATGAGGCCGAGCATTTAGAGAAGTCAGATTTTACTAGGCTTATATGCACTGCAGCCAGCACTTCATGCCTCCTGTCTTGGCCTGAAGCCAGTACCTGCTCCAAGAGTATACTGAGCTTTTTAACCTCCGCAGGGAAAGAGGAAATCTGATTTCAAGCTTCTACATAATGTTATGCTTCAGAACGCTTTCTCAGTAATATAGCTGAGGCAATCCTGATGTTTTATTCATGGTACTTGCATTATAAACCCCAAGTGGAAGCAAAGAGAAATCCAATTACTCTTCCTTAAGCATCTATATAAAATAGAAGCAGCAGGTATCTTCACTACTAACATATCAGAAATATTCCTCAGTTCCAGAAGGCTGTATAGAGTGGCCCCCAACCAAACTACTCATGAAACATGTTAATAAAGGTGCAAGGAGTTGACAGTAATGCACATAAATGAATGCTTTAACAACGACTACACAGCATTCATACCTTTCCTTTTAGGAGTCTTCTAGTAAGGATACAGAAGTCAAACCCTCGCAGTTGTCAGGGTGAAGGGAAGAATGTATTTAAGGGAGAGTCTAAGAAAGTAAATAAAACCCATAAGAGATGGCAGTTGAGACATGCCTGTTGTCTATCCACAGATCAAGATAAGCATGGTGAAGAGAAGAGAAACTATGCTGGCACAAAAATAAGGAATCAGGTAGCTGTGCTTAAAGCTGCCTGAATATCTTTGTTCTAAGTGACTGAAACAGTCAAGTCCAAGAAAAACCTTCTAACAGCTCAGTGAGAAGGGATGGATGACAAAGCAGATTTGTGTATAGCAGACCATGGAAACCAAACAAGTTTTCCTAAGCAACACAAACCTTTCTAGGAATAAGTTAAGCAGGCATAAACCTTCCTCTCCAGCTTGTCTCTACCCAAAAAGGAATCCCTAAGTTGTAAATCCCCTGCAACTCAAGAGAATGAAGTCAGAGATAAATTGTACAACAGGAGTTTAAGTAACACTCTTGAAAGCAGACACTCAGCAAGTAAGCAGTAACACCAGGCTTGACTTATAACCTGCGCTGAATGCTCGACTCATCCAGGATTACAATTATCACGGGAAGACCTAGATTTTATCTCCACATTTTGGTATGGTTAAGAGGCACACTTGACTTTTGCTATCATTTACAAACGAAAGAAAGACTGAAGAGCATATACAAATGCTGAGCCTTGCTGAGAGAGGACAAAAGACTGAAAGACTCCTTTACTGCCAGCTCATGAATAGCATCACAGGCCAATGAATCTTCCAGCTTTGTCAGAAGCAAAACATAAGGACTGAGAACAAGCCAAAACCTTTTCAAGAGCCTCTAGTTTATTTTCACTTCTAGAAAGCAATTAGCAGAGTCAATGGCGAAACCTTCCAGACAAGAGAAACAATGGAAGCATCCTGTGACCTCCTCCAGCAACAGCCACAATCATATCACACCTCAAGCCATTGCAAATGCAATGTAAACGTAGCTGAGGAAGGTCTGAAGTAGAGTTTACTTAACTGTTTCCCTTCTAGAAATTACAGTACTGTAACAAAACCAGTCAATAGTCTGAGGCAAGTAAAGAACAGTTGAGAATCCCAATTTAAATGTACAAATTTTCAGATTTCCTCTCTCAAAGCTCACAGAACAGATTAGCAATAGTAGTTCTTAAAAAAAACCCCATAAATATTGAAATAAAGAAAAAATTTCATACACTAAAGAAATCTGTGTCAAAATCAGTCATTCCATGGATTAACACTTGAGCTTCATTCTCAGGCCAAATGTCTTCAGTTTACAAGTATTAATATGTATTTTCTAATCTGCCTTGCAGAACTCAAACATGACTCAAAATTCTGCAGATTATTCTCCTCGGGGATAGATATTCCATTTCACAGCATCCTTGGAATGCAGGGATAAAAATCAACCAAATTATTTTATTATTTCATTATTAACACAAGATCTACTGCAGCTCTACAAGCTCTCTATGCCCGCTCTACAAAGTCAGTAAATTTAGAATCATCCAACAGTCATTATAGTCAATAAACATGATGGTAACATGCCTACAGAACACACACCTTACAAGGAAGGGCAAGTGCAATTCTCCAAGCACAGTCTCCAAAACTGCAGCCATCACACAATGCTGCCCAATAAAGCCAATGCAGCTCAATACAGGCCTAGAACTCTGAGACTTTCCAAAATGCCACAGACCAGTATCTCACTGAGTATCTTCACTAAGGCAAGGTAACAATTCCCTTCAGCCACACATAATTTCAGGCCAAATATCGCTTTTTCAACCAAGAAACATGAAAATTCTTCACAAAAATCCTGCTTTAAAATGAGTATTCCAACATTAAGCAATGTACAACCTACATGTCAGGGAATAAACAACCAACAAGTGAGGCTGGCAAGGGAAAACAAGAAAAACTTGTTCCATTGAAGAAGTTATGAAAACCTGGAATGCTCTTGTACATCTTTTTTGATGTTTACCAGTAGGAGCTACAACTGGTCTCCATTTCATTCGCAGGGCAACAGGATCACAAAGTAGTAAAAAGTGAGAGATGTTTATGCTAAGCTTTCCACGTATACACAATATTCTGCAGTTAGCCTTCACCAATACTACTCCTAACAAATGAAAAATAAAAAAAGCTTCTTGAGCTGGTGAGGGAACAGGATGAAATGAGTCCTCAGGGAAATCATGTATCCCAAATACACAGACTTCCTATGCCTTTACATACCTCTAAAGACACTAAAACTAAAAGCCAACACCTTGAAATAATCTGTACCCCAGGGAAAAAAGGAAAGAAATCTGTATCTTCATGAATTTTTGCCCCTATCAAAACACACTTTTACTTTGTATAATTTTGACAGAGAGTTACACTGCTCAGGAAATAACTGGTAACAGACTAAACTAAAGAGTTTGTAAATAGCCCTTACCAGGGTTAAAAAAAAAAAAAAAAAAAAAAAAAAAAAAAAGAGAGAAATTCCAAGTACAGTAGGAATCAGCTATGCAAGTCCAGTAAGAGTTGGGCTCAATCCTTAGTTTTCAAGCTCTACTGCCTGGCGGGAGGGAGAAGTCTTTATTACTATGGAAGTATTTATAATTCTTCTGGCAAATTGACCCTGGCTGGACACCAGGTGCCCACCAAAGCCACGCTATGACCTCCCTCCTCAGCTGGACATAGAAGAGTTAAGGACAGAGAGATCATACATAATACCAGTTACCATCATGGGCAAAAGAGACTCAACTTGGGGGAAAAAATTAATTTATTAGCAATCAAAAGTAGAGTGGGGTAATGAGAAATAAAAATTAAATGTAAAAACCATCTTCCCCCCCACCCCTCTCTTCTTTCCAGGCTTAACTTCATTCCCAGTTTTCTTTAATTCTTCTCCCTCAGTGACACAAAGGGACAGGGGATGGGGGTTGTGGTCAGTTCATCACACATTGCCTCTGTTGCTCCTTTCTTCTCCTCTCACTCTACCTCTGCTCCACTGTGGGGTCCCTCCCATGAGAGACAGTACTACACAAACTTCTCCAATGTGAGTCCTTCCCAAGGGCTACAGTTCTTCACAAACTGCCTCAGTGATTAAGAGATTTCCAGATGTCTCATTCAAGTTCACAATATGAGTGTCACCACAAAGTCCATGTTCTTTGTTTTTGATGTCACAGAAACAGTACACCCACCCATGAAAGAAATGCAGCAACAGTAGTATATTAAAATAAAAAGAGTGCTACATACAGATAGGAAGAGTTCTATTATAAAGAAGTGTTCTGCCTCATCTCCTAAAATGGCATCTGAAGAATGCTTTCACTTTGCAATGACTCCACACAATTAACTGAATTAATTAAGAATTATATACATACTTCCTTCTCAAATCCAAAAGCTTTTATTTTTTCTGGATGTTGGGCTAAGTAAAAGAAATTGATATATGCTGTATTTATACGTTAAACAGCCATTTACAGCTAAAGGCTATAGTCAAAGTCCTCTGTTTCCTAACTCCAGAGATGCCTTTTCGTAATGACTGCAGTGATTTCCTGCAGTAGTAAATAAAGGAATCCAAATTCACAGAACAGACCAATCTGACTTCAGATATTTAATTAGATCTTTGCCTCTATGGCAAGCTTTCTACAGACAAAAAGGCAAATCCAGTACATGCTGTGTAGTGGATGGATTACGTGCAACGTGGTCACTGTCAGATTGGAAAATTCACACCTTGAAGCCGATGCAAGAGCTCAAGCAAGTCCATTTCAGCCCTGAAAGAGGCGAGATGTTCAACCCTGTCAGATGCCAAAAGCTGCAGCTGCTTTGCATCAGTTTTCCAGATGGTAATCCACATTAGTAGTCAGTCATAGATTATGTTCAAAGTATTCTGCCTCTCTCCTCTGTTTGATTTAAGGGCTGTCACTGCATACGAGGCAAAATATTTACAGACTACTGCTAAGGGACATCATCAATATGGATAACACCAACAGCAGTGTAACTGAAAGGAAAGGGGGATAAGAAAGGGAGTACAAGAACATCAGTCACCATTCCTTCCATCAGCACTCTCTCCTCACTTTAAACAAACACCCATAGAAATAAAACCTCAAGAAGCCATGCTTAACTGGTTATGCAGATACATGAAGCACATTTAACACCACTATGTTAACAGCTTTGACACCTGCACTTTTATTAGGTCCTACAAGGTACACTGCAGAGCAGGTTTCCTGACTTAATGAACACGAAAAAACCCGTATTTCCAAGACCAAAAAAAACCCCCCACCCCCAAAAATGATAACTTTCATGTTCCAATAACCAGGAATATCTGGCTGACACCCCTTACAGTAATTTAGGTTTAAAAATCCAAGATAAGACTAAAGAAATATTCTTATCAGGCGAGAACATTTCCCCAAGCTCTTCAGTGCACGGAAAGGAAGTCAGACCCCTTTCAGAGTGAAAATACTTCCAAGAAACTGAATTCCAATCTTTACAGTTCCCAATTCCTCCAAGCTTCACACTTCTAAGGAGACTTTCGACATGTGGAACTGAACGAGCCAAGTTTAAGCTCCGGCACTGGGGAGTTGCATCAGAAATCAGTAACAGAGAACGTGACAGCTGCAAACAAGGCCTTCACAAGAGGTTTTAGATCAGATGGTTCAGCCTCCTGATCCTGTGTCAACTAAGAAAAATTATTTCATATTCTAAAATCAGAGCAAGCTTCTGCTGTGTAAATTACACATAAAGCTGGATTCTGGGGTAGAGGAGGGACTTTGTTCTCCAGCTTAGAAGGTAAAGATTTTGTTCTGCCTAGCAAAGCTTCCAGTTATCTCACTGAAAAAGGGTCAGGGTCCCTCAGGAGAAAGATACACTGCTCCAAATTTATCTCAACAGCGGACACTTACAGTTAATGTCACTACCAGCTCTGAAAACTAAACTGCATATACATCTCAAACATGTAAAGAAATCTGAGAAGTCCCTCTTCCTGTTGAATACCACACTTAAAACCCTAAACACTTGCTAGATATTGCTGCTTACAGTGCGGTATCTAAATAGAAATATATCAAAGAATTCATAAGAGAGTGATCAAGAGGCCTCACAAGCATGAAAACAACTGGTGAATTTAAGGAGTTCAGCAGAGGGAAGAGGGAAGCGAATTAAGCCACATAGTACCAAAAAAAAAAAAAAGCAAAGGAAATGGAAGCTAACAGAAGGAGGAAACATTTAGCACAAGAAAAAAAGACAACAAAAGCAGCAAGATTCATGGCCCCAGTTCTAAAGAAGGGAAAAAGAAGAAGATCCAAAGCTTTCTCCAGCCTACTTTAGTAACACAGACTATGAAATGAGCATTCCACTGGATGCAAACCAAATTTAACAAGATCGAAAAGTGCAACTTCTTAAAAGCCAAAAACCCGGAAGTGTCATGCAACATAATGCAAGAGTTATTAGAAGAATCAGTGGGAAATGCTCACCTGAAATGTAATCTAATTTATCCTTCAAAGACAGCAGGAGAAAGAACTGGGGGAGGGGGGCAAAGGGAGAAACAAACTAATAGGAAAAACAAGAGTTACAGCACCATATTCAGCTTTCCTGCTCATGGGGGAATCCCCAACCACACCTTAAAGATACCAGCCTCGTTTTGCAACTGCTTGTACACTGAGGTAATCAGCAAATGGATCACTGAAGAAAAAAAGGAATTCTGTACACAGAAAGGGCAAGAAAAGCAGAACTGATGGGTCATGCAACTGGATTACTACATCTTACAGCAAGCCTGCAGACCAAAACAAAAACTCTGGGCAGGTGTCCTCTGATGAAGTGGGGAGCGGCTGAGCTGAGCTTTGCACTGTTATGAAAACAATTTCAACTATGAACTGCTAGAGCAGACTATCAGTTAAATGACTAACTGAATCAGCATAGTCATAACCTGAAACAGCAATCACTTTTGTCAGATTCACACCATGTTTTAAAACAAAAATATTGCACAACTTCTAGTTCCACTATCAGAATGTACTTGACAAGTGAAATTTAAGCTTATTTTAAACGGCCTAAGCCTTGTATACAGAGGATAAATCATACATCTTGCAAAAGGTTCTTTCAGGTTCTGTGCATGCTAGATCATCATCTCAGAAGGGTTCACTGAACTCCATTCATTTGATGGAATCACAAGTTGTAAGGCTTGGTTATGACTCTGCAACTCGAAGGTCTTTGCAATAAATTAAAAGACCACAGAAGTCTTTAAATGAAGACTTGTTCAAGGAAAAAAATATAACCATTTTGAAGAGCTTTAAACACATCATCCATCTTGGCTATTAGCAGGTTTAACATCTTCCTATCACTTAGGAAAGAAAGGTGCCTCAAAACTAGGCTCTCTTATCTAGCAATCATTGTTGCAAGCAAAGGACAAACATCAGCTCCTCTCAGCAGCACTTTTGAATGCTAGGTGAAAAATCTTCTCACAATGTCCTCCTCAATATCCCTTATCATCATCACAGTAGATAAACTAGAATTAGGAAAATGCAATTGTCACTACTCCAAGTCTTAGGATGATGATTTTGCAAGGCCAGATCTCTCACTCCACAGCACTGCACACCCTGATTCCCTGTATTACCTTGTCTACACTACAGACCCAGTAACCTCATGAGACAAATGTTGCCATTCTTCCCCTGATCCCCCTAGCTCTGCTCCTCATTTTCTCTAATACTGAGATCTGTGCAGGCCTTCACCGAGGTAAAGCTTTTCCTCCTGGCATCTCAACTGCCCTATGGAGCAGAGCAGGCACACAGCACCCTCCTCCCCAGTCACAGGCACCGACACTCTTATCGGAGCAAAGCCAATTGTGAATTCCACTCCATCCCGTGTACCCACCTGCAAGGCACCTCCCCTTTGGCTGCAAAGAGGAGGATGGATTTTTTCCACCTTCAAATTCTCAAAACAACCACGGAACTCCTACTCATTCCACCTGCTTATCTCTTGGTATTTCTGCCTCTACACCTCTAGTGTCTGCGCTGGTACTATCTCCTTTCTGACAGGTGCAACACTGATACTTGTATCAGTTCTGAAAGCTATGAGAGAAAAACAATCAATACTCTTAATTCCATGTTGCTGCTCATTTTCCACTGCACCAAGACAAAAAAGGTTATTCAACTGCAGACTCCAGGAAGAACAGACTGCACTTGCCTGCATTAGGTCAATTTTTAGAGTGCATTTCAAGCTGCAGGGTGACAGCTTCTATGAATTCATCTCAGTACATCTTAAGGGGCATATTTTTCCTACTCCCCCACCCCCCACATTTTCTGTGTGTGCAAACCTCTCAGTTACTTTAATTACACAAAATCCTCTAAACTCATCCTGAAGTTGTAACTGTAGGCTGACTAAAATTTTCCTTCTTCTTCCATCCTACCCTTTGCTAACCCTCCTTGCCTTTCCTACAGCACCAAAGTATAATATTTTTTGCCCCAAAACAAGATCAGAATCACCTTTCTCTTACACAGCTTTTGCTTTTCCTCCCTCTTTCATATCAGTTTCTCAAATTCACTCATTATATGCTGCAACCACAGTCCCTATGGTATCTCCTTCCAGTCTATGCCACAGTTTCAGTACTCCTAAGCACAAGCCCTGCATATTCTACCCTCCCACCGTAATATGTCATTCCTAGTTTTCCTCTGTGCTTAGGATTCTACATGCCTGCCCCCCAGCCATTCTTTTCTCCCTGCATCACAACCGCATTTCTCCCTTCCTCTCCGGAAAGTAAATTATTCACAGGATTAACAGCACAAACCTGTTCTTTAATCTACAGTCAAATACTGAACCACTTTTAAAAGGCTGGCTGCTCTCAGCAGAAGACACAGTGCATTCTTCACTTCCTTAAAGCCTTCTCTGCAAAAATATAGTCTAATGAACATAAAGTTCTGAATTTATATGAGAAATTATGCCACAAAATTTTAGGTATAGAAACTACTTCCTTTAAGCAGAAATCTGGAGAGTCAGATGCCAAACACTTGCTGTGGAAAATTTATGTGTTGCATTAGGTAGGTTTTCACAAAATAAACGAGAGGTAAAAAGATCTGCTCTGAGCAATCAGCAAGTAAAAAGTCAAGAACCTGTGTCTGTCAGCATTTAAGTTCGAAGAAAATATCCTTTCCAGATACAAGGTGCAGAATCTCCTCTTTAAAGAAAAATCACAACAATTATTCAGTTGACACCATCAGCGTCAATTTCTTTTACCCATGTGAAAAAACACTTCATTATTATACATTGTTACATATTGTTTTTGTAATATGGTTCCCAGAGACTTATTAACATGACTGTGTAACACTGGTAGGACACTGTGGCAATCTTATTGAATATGGTTATTAATTACACAGCTTTACTAGAAGGATATTGGGTCAGCTTCTTAGCAGCTATCCTTGAAGACAAGAAGGCTTCACCAACATAATTTCTGAGCATCATTTCTTAAGACTTTTTCCAAGTCACCTTTTAACAGGAACAAGGAAAAATGCACTAAAATGGAATACTTGAAAGCACTGAAATGAGATACTTAAAAACCACTTGTACACCACCAATCCAAATACTCTAAAAAAACCCAAAAACTAAAAGGTAAGTAAATCATACACCAAGATGCTCATGGAAATTAGTGGAAAATGCAGTAAGGCACCCAGACAACATAATCAATAGACAAAAAGGCATATTTGCTATTAATAAGATTTCTCTACATGCTTGTCTGATCCTACAAACACAGGCCACAATCAAAATAACCTAAGTCTACACAACAGCTACAATTTATCTTTCCTTTGAAAGAACGGAAACTTGCTTAAACTAGGTAATGGAGCACACGTTTCAAATTCTTCATATTTCAATGTAAATGCAAAAGCATCAACATCTGGTTTAAGGTCACTGGAGACTGGGAAAGGACACACTGGAAATAAAAGCATGCATTCTTGCACTGTCTTCATATATTCATGCATTGTCTTTTACTTCCCAAGATTTATAGTTGATCACAGTCAGCAGGAATCCAAGCAAGAATCTGGCCCAACATCTTGTCCTACCTCATATGGCCATTTTTGTCCAGCACTACTAATGAACTAACCCAACACTCCTCCCCTTCTCCTGAAGGCCTCGAGCATTTCTTGGAAGATGTGATCTTCAGGACATAAAGTAAACCCGAAACAGCAACTAAATGAGAATTCAAAAGTCCAAGTATCTGAATTTTAAGAGCATGTTCTCTAGTACTCAACGACTTACCCTGTAAAAATCAACAGACTAATAAACGAGATCATTCAGGGTTTAATTTTAAATTGGGGGGAGGTTTTTTTGAAACGTTTTCTCCGTTTTTCCCTCAATTCAGTTTTGTTCGCAGATCTCTAATAAATTACTCGGCACCCTTATTTCCCTAATAGGTAAGAAAACCTAAGGCCTCTGGCAGCCTCTGGCTGACGCCATCGCTAATTCCACACCCCCTTTTTTTGACAGGATTGACGGCACTATGAGCCGCCGCTGCCTTCCCACGAACTTACACAACGCCGGCGGTGTGTGACCGGGTCCTGCACTGCCCGCAGCCCCCAACCCGACACCACAGCCCCCTCCTGCTCCCGCCGAGCACCTCCGCCGAGCCCCCCCCGCTCTTCCTGCCCCTTCCAGCGCCGCCTCCCCGCCCCGGGCCGCCCGCGCTGCCCCGCGCTCACCTTTCGGGAACAGCAGCTTCACCTCCCCGTTCTCCTCCCGGCTCAGGCCCCCGCCGCCATCTCCCGCCGCTGCCGCCACCACGGGCAGCGCCCCGTGCTTCCTCCTCTCCTTGTCCCGCTTTTCCTTGGGCCTCTTGGGCTTGGCGCTCCCGCCGCTCCCGCCGCCCCCCGGCTCTGCCGCCAGCGCCAGGCGGTGCCGGTGGTGGCGGTGCTGGTGCTGCGGGTGGGACGAGGAGGGGGAGGCGGACGGCGGCAGCAGCACCGCGGGCGGCAGCAGCTTCCGGGGCAGCGGGGCAGGGAAGGCGAAGCCCCCCGCGCCCGCCGAGGGGCCCGAGGGCAGCGCGGCGAAGCCCCAGGGCGCGGGGCCGCCGTAGCTCGGCACGACCGCGGGCAGCGGCTGCTTGGCGCTCCCGCCGCCACTGCCGCCCCCTTCGCCGTTGACGCGCTTCGCGCCCTTCAGGCTCCGCTCCTCGGCTCCCTTCACCTTCTTGGCGGCCGGCTGGGATCCGCGGGAACCCTTCGCGTCCGGGGCCGCCCTGGCGCCGAGCGGCTCCTGCTCGGGGGGCGCCGCGCCACGACCGGGACTAGGCGGCTCCGCCATCTTGGGCTCCGGCGTCTATTTACTCTCGGCTCGCCCCAACCGACAGCGCCGGGGGGGGCGGGGCGGCTGCCCAGTCTCGGCCAATGGGCAGGGGAGGCGCCGGAGTGACAGTGGGAATGACCAATCGCAGGGCGGAGAGGGGGGCGGGTCCTGAGGGGATTGGGGGCGGCGGGCTCGGCTGAGTGCGCAGGGAGCGCGAGGGGCGCTGACGGGGCGGGAGGGGTGAGGGGACGGGGACGCGGAGGGGACGGCAGGGCGGGGGGGAGGCGCTCCCGAGAAAGCCGTTTGTTTGTGAATAAGGAAGGTTTGAATTAATGCCCACCCCGGGCGTTTCGTTAATACCTCAGGTTTTGGGCTTCCCCTGCTGTGGGGACCGCTGACTGGGATGCCGGCAGCCCCCCGGGTTGCTCCTGAGAAAGGCACTTGTTTGGGATGTAAGGAAGGTTTGGACTAGTGGCGTTCCCGGCGGATGCATGGTAGCGTCCCGGGAGGCGGTGCAGCTGGTCCCCCGGGATGTCCCGGAGCCGGGAGGGTTGTTCCATCCAGCGCTGAGTCCCAGCGGCGTTCCTGGCTGAGCCCGAGCTGTCCGCGCTCTCCTGCATCCTCGGAGGAGGCAAATAAAGCCTGGAAGCCCTCGAGGGCCCGATGGGAGGAAGGCAGTTGCTGCCGAGGTCAGCGGCTGTGCGGGATGCCGTGGCCATCCCGCCGGGATAGGCGGGATGTATCACCGGCGGGGTCACCGGCCGCAGGGCCTCGGGAAAGGGATGGAGCTTATTGTCCCAAACAGGAGCCCCCGAGCCGTGCCTTTGGCACCCACAGCTGCCACAGCCGCGGTTCGGGTGCGGACCGAAATGCCCCCGAGTCCTCGTGTCAGTAGGAAGCGCCACGGAAATAAACAGAAGGTTCCTGGAGCGCTGGCGTTGCCGGGCTCCTGCTCTGGTCAGTCACTCCTGAGGGGCTCCTCGTTGCGGTGGGAAGAACAGCGGCGCTGCCACATTAGGCTGTACCTGGCAGACTGCAGCCGGATCAAATTGCTCTGTGCAGTTGTGTACGTGATGTATCAGCAGACAAACAAGCTTTTAAGATTGGATTTTTTTTCTTCACAATCCATTTTCATTTGAGCTGACACTGATCAGCCTCAGAATAAGCTCCTAGTGCTTGGTCTATCCCCTCCTGTGTTTCATTTTCTTTGGAAATTGTAAACCAGATTGAGTGCTGTTCAATGTTCATCTCAGCAGCAGTGAGGAATAAATTTTCTGTATCCAAACAGCTCTGCTTTTTCCTCAGATGATTCAAGTTTCACTACTGTGAGAGTGTTACTTGAAACTGTATTTCTGGGCATGATGGGGAAAAATGGCATCTGTGTCAAAGCACAGGAAGAACATTTCACTGCACATATTCAAGAAGGAGTAAACTCACATCCAATCCCAGACTGAAATCCGGGTGCAAATCTGTCCCTACCTATGTAGACTGGTAAAATATAATAGGCCTATGAGTATGAAGGTCAGCTTCCTCAGAAATGTTTTATTTGTATCAGTAGGTGAGAAAAACCTGTGCATTTTAATAGACGTGTCCCTTTTCCATGTTAAGTAAAGGTGACCCATCCACCTTAGTCAAAATCAGTGATTTTGTCTCAGTTGATGTTACAGCTGCCATGTCATGCATACAAGCCTGTTGGTATCCCTATATACCAGTCCCTCATGGACACTGGATTGTGGTGACTCTAGAGTGAAAATTTGAGGCACCTCATGGCACTGTCTCAACTTCACTTGAACAACCATATTCGTCTTTCTTCTATGCTGGTATTGATATCAAATCAACAATATACTAAGTTCACTCAATAAACTTCAGATAAGCCACAACTATATATTAACCTCTCACTTTCAGGGGCTTTGAAAAACAGAAGAGCAGCATTTCTTTTATTTTTAACTAGATTAAATCCATACGCTTGCTTTCAGTTCAAGGAACTTAATCATAACCTCTTTGAAATGCCAAGAGAACAACCTAAGAGAACAACACCAGTTTTCTCCATGCAGCAGGCTCAGCAAGATTTAATAGGCTAATGAGGCTAGATAGCTGTATAAATAGTTGAATATCTTGATATGTGCACTTATACCAATGTTAATAATGAAGATAAATCTTCATATTTCTGAACTTCTTAGTCAGACTGCTGGATGTATAAAAATTGCATTGAATTATAATGCAACACATAAATATGAAAATAAATACGAAGACAAAACTGGTGGGAGGAGAAGTCATAACCCTACACTAGATGTAAAAACTGACAAGTAACCTAATAAATGTGCAGCAAACTTTAACAGCTGACAATATGCTACTAAACGTAGGTCAAGCTGAAGTTTTCCTTTGCTTTTTGAAGTGGTATAGTGTGCTTGTAAGCATAAGCCAAGTTTTTATTAGTGAATTCTTTATAAAATTCAGCTGGAGCAAGATGACAGAGTACCTATTACATGTAATTGCTGCTTGTTGGAAAGCAGTGTGACTAATGTTTGGAGGTGTTGCTGCTGCTATCTCATACCCATTTGTCACCAGGAGAAGTTACAGGGTGTTTGAAATCCAGGAGCCCTCTCTGTGTGTGCAGCAGCAGGACTGCTGCACACAGGCAGCCTGGAGGGCATGCTGGAGGAGAGAGGAGCGGGTGTTGTCCCTGTCACTTGTTTTGTCACCAATCACTCAGATGCCTTAAAGAGTTCCACCATACCTGTGGTGTGCACACATTCCAAAATATTAAAATTAAATTTCAGGGCGTCTTACATACCACTTTTTACTTTAATTAAACCTCTGCCCACTGGGGCATATACTACAGGCAGACACTTCTGAATGAGACCCAGACAAGATGAGAAACACCAAAACTGTTTCAGAGTAGAGTGTCTTTGAAAAATAGGGGTAAATACAAGCAGTATACCTTGTGTAAAATACAGGTTAGATTCACAGATTTGTTCTGTTAACTTAGTTTAACAGTGTTTGTTCACTCTGTGAAAGGAGTGGAACCTATATGCTTAAAATGAAATTATACAATTCTGAGAAACACTGTCAAAACATTGCCCCCTCAAAAGAAACTACTACAGAGAAATACAGTAGTGTCTCATGTCACAGCTCCAGTGCCTTTCAGTCACTGCAGGGAGATGTGTGAACTGGCAGAGCCTCCGTGGGGATCTGTCCTTGGTGGAGTGATGGCACCACAGTGCAGAGTCCCCAAACACAGAGACCAGGGAGCTTATCTGTTTTAGCAGAAGCCTTAAAACTGATTATGGAAACGATATCATTGTACTTTTGTCTATAATTTTACATGTACTTAGGGAAATCCATGAAGATTTTCTAGACATGAAAACCTAAACTAGGCAAAACTGTAAAAATGCCAGGCACAAGGCAGTCCAATATCCAACATACATTAAGGATAAGCTTCCCAGATTATTAGCCTGCTTATTGCAAATGCGTTGTGTTTTTCTAGAATAATTATGAAATGCTGATATAAATGGTTATTAATCAAAACATTTATTTGAATACCTATCTTGTTTCAGTAACTAAGGAAGCTAAACAAGTTAGTATGTATGCTCACCTAAACCCAGTCTAATTTCAGACATCTGTAAAATAAAAAGCTGAGTGTAAGTGCTGTACAGAGGCTGAGTTACAGTGTTTTGTCTTTATGCTCAGCTGCCTACCAAAGTGATGCTCTGTAACCTTACTCAGGTCTTCAAATAGAAAAACAGTTTTCAGAAATGTTATTTAATCTCTTTATAGTTCCAAGACTTTGCTCTCCATGTGCTTACTTCCTTGGTTTGGCATCTGCTCAGTTCCCAAGTAAAGCATGGAAATAATTGTGCCAAGTGTAAATTGAAAACATTTGATAACACTTAGACATCCTTATGCTGGTTTTTGTCTGCAAAATTAGCTAAATGTAATTCTTAATGCTATTCATATTTTCTTGCAACTCATTAAAAGTCAGTTAGTTCACCTTTGGAAATGGAGGTGAAAACTAGCCTTATGTGCACAGAAATGTACCAGCAAAGGCGGTTTCATCATACGAAAGTGTGATTTATTTTAGAAGAGCCTCATTTTCCGTAGTCAAAGTTTTCATAACAAATAATGACATATCCAAATACTTCTGCAATTACCACTCAAACAATTGAACTAAATGAGGGAGTGGAGACTAACTTGGCTCATAACTGGGAGCTGCTGACAGTGTGACAAGCCTTGCTGCAGGGGGGTAGAATTGCTTCCTCCTGCTGTTGTCCTTCACAAGGGACAGTATCCCCTCGCCTAAGGAATGGGAATGTGCAGCCCAGCATCTTTTAATTAAAGAGGTGACAAAGGTGGCATTTATCCTAAAAAGGCTTTTTTTTTTTTTCCTCAGAAACAGTGGATGTCTCTTCACTGACTGCTGAGGGGTAGTGGGTTAGACATTTGGCAGAGGGGCAGAGCAGACAACTGGGGACAGTCATGTTTTTTATTATGCTGTTCATCTGCCAACACTTTATAGAATCCATAAAAACCACAAAAGGGAGTTTGCACTTCAGGGAGGATCTACAGTACTTATTTCTTGTTTAATGCTTTTTTCAAACAGCTACATATTACTGCTCTAACAGCTCTTCAGATTTTACAACTATTTTTCTCACTTATGTTTAACATATGAAACACCCCAGCTCCTGTATTTCTTTTTTTTTGAAGTGTGATATCAATCACAGCAATAGAGCAAACTTGGAAGGTCTTGATATATACACTTTAAGTGATATCTTCTCGCAGTTGAAAAGATAATTTGCTTTGCTGTTGTCTTGATAGCATCCAAAAAAATTTAGACTATTTGAAAGGTCTTTTGGATTTTTCAATACAAAAGGAACATAATGACTAAAACAAGTATGGAAGCAAGAGGATGTAAGTTAAGCAAAACTATATTTCTTTGCACATGGAGGGGAGAAGGAGAAGGATAAAAGTCTTACCCATTTCCTTATTTCAGTAACTATTAATTAAGGTATTAATTTTCTTCAAATGAAGCAGCTGGTTTGTGAGACTGGATTCTTTACAGATTAACAACCTCCTCAGTGCAATTTGAGATACCTGAATTCCCTGCTGTGCTGCACAGCTCTATACAGATACTTATACAAGTAATAATTTTTTCATTTCCCTTAGAATCCACTACCATTAGAGCCACCTTCACCTAAATTCCTTCAGAGTCTGTCCACTCTCATATTCATTCTGTATATCCTGGCTGAATTTTAAAAATACAATACAGAGCCTAAACCTTGCAATGTAAATACCACTAGAACAGGGCTGCTGCTGGCCCTGTCCTGGGTGAACAGGAGACTGTGGGAAAAGGGCTCTTT